>NC_059206.1:12862754-12900254 GCF_020615455.1 Coregonus clupeaformis
GACTACCCCACGGTACTATATGTTCTATATCGTATATGTCTATATCCTATCCCTTGACTACCCCACGGTACTATATGTTCTATATCGTATATGTCTATATCCTATCCCTTGACTACCCCACGGTACTATATGTTCTATATCGTATATGTCTATATCCTAACCCTATCCCTCGACTACCCCACGGTACTATATGTTCTATATCGTATATGTCTATACCCTATCCCTCGACTACCCCACGGTACTATATGTTCTATATCGTACATGTCTATATCCTATCCCTTGACTACCCCACGGTACTATATGTTCTATATCGTATATGTCTATATCCTATCCCTTGACTACCCCACGGTACTATATGTTCTATATCGTATATGTCTATATCCTAACCCTTGACTACCCCACGGTACTATATGTTCTATATCGTATATGTCTATACCCTATCCCTCGACTACCCCACGGTACTATATGTTCTATATCGTATATGTCTATATCCTAACCCTAACCCTCGACTACCCCACGGTACTATATGTTCTATATCGTATATGTCTATACCCTAACCCTTGACTACCCCACGGTACTATATGTTCTATATCGTATATGTCTATATCCTATCCCTTGACTACCCCACGGTACTATATGTTCTATATCGTATATGTCTATATCCTAACCCTCGACTACCCCACGGTACTATATGTTCTATATCGTACATGTCTATATCCTATCCCTTGACTACCCCACGGTACTATATGTTCTATATCGTATATGTCTATATCCTATCCCTTGACTACCCCACGGTACTATATGTTCTATATCGTATATGTCTATACCCTATCCCTCGACTACCCCACGGTACTATATGTTCTATATCGTATATGTCTATATCCTAACCCTAACCCTCGACTACCCCACGGTACTATATGTTCTATATCGTATATGTCTATATCCTAACCCTAACCCTCGACTACCCCACGGTACTATATGTTCTATATCGTATATGTCTATATCCTAACCCTAACCCTCGACTACCCCACGGTACTATATGTTCTATATCGTATATGTCTATTTCCTAACCCTTGACTACCCCACGGTACTATATGTTCTATATCGTATATGTCTATACCCTATCCCTCGACTACCCCACGGTACTATATGTTCTATATCGTATATGTCTATATCCTAACCCTAACCCTCGACTACCCCACGGTACAATATGTTCTATATCGTACATGTCTATATCCTATCCCTTGACTACCCCACGGTACTATATGTTCTATATCGTATATGTCTATACCCTATCCCTCGACTACCCCACGGTACTATATGTTCTATATCGTATATGTCTATATCCTAACCCTAACCCTCGACTACCCCACGGTACTATATGTTCTATATCGTATATGTCTATACCCTAACCCTAACCCTTGACTACCCCACGGTACTATATGTTCTATATCGTATATGTCTATATCCTATCCCTTGACTACCCCACGGTACTATATGTTCTATATCGTATATGTCTATATCCTAACCCTCGACTACCCCACGGTACTATATGTTCTATATCGTACATGTCTATATCCTATCCCTTGACTACCCCACGGTACTATATGTTCTATATCGTATATGTCTATATCCTATCCCTTGACTACCCCACGGTACTATATGTTCTATATCGTATATGTCTATACCCTATCCCTCGACTACCCCACGGTACTATATGTTCTATATCGTATATGTCTATATCCTAACCCTAACCCTCGACTACCCCACGGTACTATATGTTCTATATCGTATATGTCTATACCCTAACCCTAACCCTTGACTACCCCACGGTACTATATGTTCTATATCGTATATGTCTATATCTTATCCCTTGACTACCCCAAGGTACTATATGTTCTATATCGTATATGTCTATATCCTAACCCTCGACTACCCCACGGTACTATATGTTCTATATCGTACATGTCTATATCCTATCCCTTGACTACCCCACGGTACTATATGTTCTATATCGTATATGTCTATATCCTATCCCTTGACTACCCCACGGTACTATATGTTCTATATCGTATATGTCTATACCCTATCCCTCGACTACCCCACGGTACTATATGTTCTATATCGTATATGTCTATATCCTAACCCTTGACTACTCCACGGTACTATATGTTCTATATCGTATATGTCTATATCCTAACCCTTGACTACCCCACGGTACTATATGTTCTATATCGTATATGTCTATATCCTAACCCTAACCCTTGACTACCCCACGGTACTATATGTTCTATATCGTATATGTCTATATCCTAACCCTATCCCTCGACTACCCCACGGTACTATATGTTCTATATCGTATATGTCTATATCCTAACCCTTGACTACCCCACGGTACTATATGTTCTATATCGTATATGTCTATATCCTAACCCTCGACTACCCCACGGTACTATATGTTCTATATCGTATATGTCTATATCCTATCCCTCGACTACCCCACGGTACTATATGTTCTATATCGTATATGTCTATTTCCTAATCGTACCCTCTTCTATAAGCTTGAGCGTGACCCCAAGGTACCACTGGACTCTGGAGCAGTGGAAACGCGTTCTCTGGAGTGATGAATCACGCTTCCCCATCTGGTAGTCAGACGGACTAATCTGGGTTTGTGCTAACTGTAAAGTTTGGTGGAGGAGGAATAATGGTCTGGGGCTTTTTTCATGGTTCGGGCTAGGCCCCTTAGTTTCAGTGAAGGGAAATCTTAACGCTACAGCATACAATGACGTTCTAGACGATTCTGTGTTTCCAACTTTGTGGCAACAGTTTGGGGAAGGCTCCTTCCTGTTTCAGCATGACAATGCCCCCGTGCACAATGCAAGGTCCATACAGAAATGGTTTGTCGAGATCAGTGTGGAAGAACTTGACTGGCCTGCACAGAGCTCTCTCTCTACTCTCTACTCTCTCTCGCTCTCCTCTCTCTCCTCTCTCTACTCTCTCTCGCTCTTTCTCTCAACAATTCCCTGCATATTATGCAAGGGCTTGCAAATGTGACCAGTCACCACACTATTACCACATGGCCAGCAGCAGACCACCCTGCATCCCACTGCTGGCTGGCCTCTGAAGCTAAGCAGGGTTGGTCCTGGTCAGTCCCTGGATGGGAGACCAGACCACCCTGCATCCCACTGCTGGCTGGCCTCTGAAGCTAAGCAGGGTTGGTCCTGGTCGGTCCCTGGATGGGAGACCAGATGCTGCTGGCTGGCCTCTGAAGCTAAGCAGGGTTGGTCCTGGTCAGTCCCTGGATGGGAGACCAGACCACCCTGCATCCCACTGCTGGCTTGCCTCTGAAGCTAAGCAGGGTTGGTCCTGGTCAGTCCCTGGATGGGAGACCAGATGCTGGCTGGCCTCTGAAGCTAAGCAGGGTTGGTCCTGGTCGGTCCCTGGATGGGAGACCAGATGCTGGCTTGCCTCTGAAGCTAAGCAGGGTTGGTCCTGGTCAGTCCCTGGATGGGAGACCAGATGCTGGCTGGCCTCTGAAGCTAAGCATGGTTGGTCCTGGTCAGTCCCTGGATGGGAGACCAGATGCTGGCTGGCCTCTGAAGCTAAGCAGGATTGGTCCTGGTCAGTCCCTGGATGGGAGACCAGATGCTGCTGGCTGGCCTCTGAAGCTAAGCATGGTTGGTCCTGGTCGGTCCCTGGATGGGAGACCAGATGCTGGCTTGCCTCTGAAGCTAAGCAGGGTTGGTCCTGGTCGGTCCCTGGATGGGAGACCAGATGCTGCTGGCTGGCCTCTGAAGCTAAGCATGGTTGGTCCTGGTCGGTCCCTGGATGGGAGACCAGATGCTGCTGGAAGTGGTGTTGGAGGGCCAGTAGGAGGCACTCTTTCCTCTGGTCTAAAATAAATATCCCAATGCCCCAGGGCAGTGATTGGGGACATTGCCCCAGGGCAGTGATTGGGGACATTGCCCTGTGTAGGGTGCCGTTTTTCAGATGGGATGTTAAACGCTGACCTGACTCTGTGTTCTCAGTCAACTAAAACTTACTTTTACCAATTAGGGTAATTACAATAAAATACATAAATAAATTACTGTCAAATCACTGCAATATTTCTGCAATATTACTGCATACAACTGTTCCATCACTGCAATATTACTGCATACAACTGTTCCATCACTGCAATATTACTACAATGTTACTGCAATATTACTGCATATAACTGTTCCATCACTGCAATATTACTGCATACAACTGTTCCAGGGAGTGCTCCTAATCTCAGTTTGTTATCTGTATAAAAGACACCTGTCCACAGAAGCAATCAATCAATCAGATTCCAAACTCTCCACCATGGCCAAGTGTTATGTGAATTATTTAACAAACTATTTTAGTGTCTCTGTGCGTCTCCCAAAAGGTTGTAAGTCTTTTGGGATTTAAGTAACGGCCAGAGTCCCGGTCTGCATAGTCAGAGATATTTATTCATTGAGAATTCTGCCATCACAATTTCAGAGTCCATCTTTTATACTCATACGTCATACAAAAATAAATCCCTTCCCTCTGTAGGCGGGCTGTAGTTTTCCACTCTAAAACTGCTCTACTGACCTTCAGTTCACACACACACACATATACACACATGCATACACACATACATACACACACACACACACACATATCCTACTCCCTGCTTTACTCAGTTATTGCCGTTCTCACAATATTCTGCACCATGTTTTCATAACAGTTTCTCCCCTCCCTAAATTGGGAGGCCTCTTTATCTTAGTTTCTTTGTTGTCTGGCCTAACTCTTACTCATATTGCTAAATAGTGGCTCAATGCCATAGCCTTTACTGGTCCTACACTCACACATTTCTAACACATTATACACAGTTTCAGGGTGTAATAATTAGTCATTAATAATTAATCTATCACCAAGAAAAAAGAGCTCTCCAAGGATGTCAGGGACAAGATTGTAGACCTACACAAGGCTGGAATGGGCTACAAGACCATCGCCAAGCAGCTTGGTGAGAAGGTGACAACAGTTGGTGCGATTATTCGCAAATGGAAGAAACACAATAACTGTCAATCTCCCTCGGCCTGAGGCTCCATGCAACATCTCACCTCGTGGAGTTGCAATGATCATGAGAATGGTGAGGAATCAGCCCAGAACTACACAGGAGGATCTTGTCAATGATCTCAAGGGAGCTGAGACCATAGTCACCAAGAAAACAATTGGTAACACACTACGCTGTGAAGGACTGAAATCCTGCAGCGCCCGCAAGGTCCCCCTGCTCAAGAAAGCACATACACAGGCCCGTCTGAAGTTTGCCAATGAACATCTGAATGATTCAGAGGAGAACTGGGTGAAAGTGTTGTGGTCAGATGAGACCAAAATAGAGCTCTTTGGCATCAACTCAACCCTTCGGTTGCTGCTCACTTCCTGACAGATGTTTGCCTCCGGTTGCTGGCTCTCCTCTCCAACGGCTACCTGCTGCACATATGTTCTCCTTATGTTAAGGACCCAGAAGTTTTCCTTCCCCAAAAGCTCTGTGTTGCTGCTCTGGGTTGTAGACCCTTGGGTTCACACCACTGATATCCATTTATGTGAGACAGCAGTGCTTGGTGTTCTTTGAGGTACAAGTCCCCCCTCGTAGACGTCCTCTCGGTGGTCTCAGAATTTGACGACCCTGTTGAGACGAGGAGCTGCTACCTCCGCCCCCTCGCCCCGCCCCGCTGGAGAGGGCAACTTTGGTGACAGATCCACGCCGTTGGAAGACCTGGAACGATACTGAGAAGGTGTCTAATGCTTCTCCGGTCTCTCCCTGGACCGAGTTTTCGGGGCTCATAGAGAAGTACACGATGGGACCTGACTGTTCATTGGAAATTAATAGATTGTTGTTGCCTGACATTGTCACAAAGGCTGCATTTACACAGGCAGCCCTATTCTGATATTTTGCCCAATCATTGGCAAAAGATCAGATCTGATTGGTCAAGAGACCAATCAGTGGCAAAAAGATCAGATCTGATTGGTCAAAAGACCAATTAGTGGTAAATATATCAGATCTGATTGGTCAAAAGACCAATTAGTGGTAAAAGGATCAGAATTGGGCTGCCTGCGTAAACAACGAGCCTCTCTTTCAGACCTCCTCTCAGGTTGCTCCTCACGCCCTCTCTCTTCCAGAGGTGTCACAGCCCCCCACAGGTGTGTGGATGCCGACACTTTTCACTCTGGGTCGGGTAGGACAGTGCCCATGCTGTCCCCTACAGCTGAGCGGCCTTGTGCTGTAAGTTCCACTGGTTCTGCACTTCAGACCCCGATTATGTCGGTGGCTGGAGGAACGGAATTAACACGCTGTTCTCGGCGGGCTCTGATGCTGGGCTTACGGATGTAACCCTCACGTCGGCGCGTCCGGCTCGCAGAGCGTGATGCGCTTTCCTCTCCCTTTCTTAGGGGCCCGCCATGGGCTGGGAGACGGCCAGGGCCCTAAAGGAACACGGGCGCTTTAAAATGGCCGTCTGGTAGCCCTCGTACTGTATGTCCCACGTTCCCCACGTTCCCCACGTCACAGCCTTCTATTATATTGTCTGGTTAACGGGCCTCTCATACTGACAGCTGCCATGTTATTACCCCGGTCTGGTTAACGGTCCTCTCATACTGACAGCTGCCATGTTATTACCCCGGTCTGGTTAACGGTCCTCATACTGACAGCTGCCATGTTATTACCCCGGTCTGGTTAACGGTCCTCTCATACTGACAGCTGCCATGTTATTACCCCGGTCTGGTTAACGGTCCTCTCATACTGACAGCTGCCATGTTATTACCCCGGTCTGGTTAACGGTCCTCATACTGACAGCTGCCATGTTATTACCCCGGTCTGGTTAACGGTCCTCATACTGACAGCTGCCATGTTATTACCCCGGTCTGGTTAACGGTCCTCTCATACTGACAGCTGCCATGTTATTACCCCGGTCTGGTTAACGGTCCTCATACTGACAGCTGCCATGTTATTACCCCGGTCTGGTTAACGGGCCTCATACTGACAGCTGCCATGTTATTACCCCGGTCTGGTTAACGGGCCTCATACTGACAGCTGCCATGTTATTACCCCGGTCTGGTTAACGGGCCTCATACTGACAGCTGCCATGTTATTACCCCCGGTCTGGTTAACGGGCCTCATACTGACAGCTGCCATGTTATTACCCCGGTCTGGTTAACGGTCCTCTCATACTGACAGCTGCCATGTTATTACCCCGGTCTGGTTAACGGGCCTCATACTGACAGCTGCCATGTTATTACCCCGGTCTGGTTAACGGGCCTCATACTGACAGCTGCCATGTTATTACCCCGGTCTCGTTAACGGGCCTCATACTGACAGCTGCCATGTTATTACCCCGGTCTCGTTAACGGTCCTCTCATGGGCGCCACAACCTTCCCGTAAGCATCCCATGCCATATGTCATACCTCTCTCACACCACAATATACACTGAGTGTACAAAACATTAGGAACACCTTCATAATATTGAGTTACACTGCCCCCCTTTTTGCCATCAGAACCGCCTCAATTCATCAAGGCATGGCCTCTACAAGGTGTCAAAAGCGTTCCACAGGGATGCTGGCCCATGTTGACTCCAATGCTTCCCACGGTTGTGTCAAGTTGGCTGGATGTCCTTTGGGTGGTGAACCATTCTTGATACACACGGGAAACTGTTGAGCGTGAAAAACCCAGATGTGCCTGACACCTACTACCATACCCAGTTCAAAGGCACTTCAATCTTTTGTCTTTCCCATTCACCCTCTGAATGGCACACATACACAATCCATGTCTCAATTATCTCAAGGCTTAAAAATCCTTCTTTAACCGGTCTCCTCCCCTTCATCTACACTGATTGAAGTGGATTTAACAGGTGACATCAATAAGGGATCATATCTTTCACCTGGATTCACCTGGTCAGTCTGTCATGGAAAGAGCTGGTGTCCTTAATGAAGCCTGTCTAGTTGCATATACATGGCGAATGGGAAGCGAGCTTCAATTACCAAATCAGAAATAAAAATAGTAGCTATTCGTGGCCATATTATGTGATTGTCTTTTAGAATTGTTGCCCAATGATAGGCCTTATTAAAGTGTCCTCGCATGTTCCAGTTTTTAGAGATTCCCTGACTGGATAGGGTGGGACTTGTCTCTGGCAGTAGGAGTGATGTCCTCCTAGGGGGACGTTCATCTACTAGTGTTGGAGACGGTTTGGTTGATACTGAACCACTTCGCCCCCATCCTTCAGGGTCGTGATGTGTATTGGTTTGGTCAGACAACCGAACCACAGCAGCCTATATCAATCATCCAGGATGAGTGTCTCCACCTTCTTTATTTCTATAGATTTTTTGTGTGTACTTTTTTTTTCCAAAATTTTCTCCCCAAATTCGTGATATCCAATTGCTAGTTCCGATCTTGTCTCATCGCTTCTCTCTCTCTCTGCCTGTGTTTCTCTCTACAGTTTGAGATCCTGTTGTGTGTGCAGGACCATGACGACCCAGCCATCGAGGTGTGTAAAAGGCTCCTGGGCAAATATCCCAACGTAGACGCCAGGCTATTTATCGGTAAGAGCCTGATTTGATGTATTATTAGAACAAACTGTGAATTAATATTCACGTTCCAGCCATTATTCTAAAATCGATCTAATAAATATGTTAATATGTGTAGTATTGAAGTGGGGAACTTGTTGGAATGAACAGTTTTACACATTGCATCCAAGGCAGACTAGTCTATATTTGAAAAAATTAAGATGTCAAAATGTGTGTTGTTATTGGATTGTAGAGGCGGAAATGCCACCATGAATAAGCTGTGTGTGGTTAGCCTACACAGTGAGGGCATTGGGAGTAGCTATTGATTCTAGCTCATTAGCAGCATCTGATGATTCCTCTCTAGTGATTCCTCTCTAGTGATTCCTCTCTAGTGATTCCTCTCTAGTGATTCCTCTCTAGTGATTCCTCTCTAGTGATTCCTCTCTAGTGATTCCTCTCTAGTGATTCCTCTCCAGACGAACATTTTCCCCTGATGGCACTGGAGCGTATAATATTTCAGTTGGTGGCACCAGCCCATGATTTAGTGGCACCAGCCCATGATTTAGTGGCACCAGCCCATGATTTAGTGGCACCAGCCCATGATTTAGTGGCACCAGCCCATGATTTAGTGGCACCAGCCCATGATTTAGTGGCACCAGCCCATGATTTAGTGGCACCAGCCCATGATTTAGTGGCACCAGCCCATGATTTAGTGGCACCAGCCCATGATTTAGTGGCACCAGCCCATGATTTAGTGGCACCAGCCCATGATTTAGTGGCACCCCGCCACACAAATTCTGCAGCGTCAAACAATAGAGTACATTTGAGTCATCTTTTAAAGTCATTATAAAGTCATTCATTTTTAAGATAACTCAAGAAATCTGTACTAATTTGACGTTTTTTGACGAGGATGTTTTTAGTTGAGCAGTTTGACATCTAACCAAGGTGTTTGGTGCAGTATTTGTCAAGTTAAAACATGTGTGACGACGTGTTGTCTTATGTAAACACAGTCAGAGCTGCTGAGCAGGTCTGTCTCACCGTCTGTGATATTGAATCCCGCGACCGGGAGACCCACGGGGCGGCGCACAATTTGGCCCAGCGTCGTCCAGGGTAGGGGAGGGAATGGCCGGCAGGGATGTAGCTCAGTTGGTAGAGCATGGCGTTTGCAACGCCAGGGTTGAGGGTTTGATTCCCACGGGGGTGCCAGTATTAAAAAATAAAAATAATGTACGCACTCACTTAACTGTAAGTCGCTCTGGATAAGAGCGTCTGCTAAATGACTAAACATTTTAAATGTAAATGGTTAGAGAGCAATCACCGCAGCTGTTCACTCCATGTTAGTGGGCAAATGGACATCTTCAAATAAAAACCCAACCTTCATTTGCCCGTAGTGACGCATGGATGTTCTTAACTCTGTTTTAGACGAGACTGACTTTATGACCAAAATTATCCTATTTACATTTTTACTCTAGAATAACTAGTTTCTGACTCATATTGATGATAATAATAATATTATAATAATAATATAAGCTCTACCAGCTGAGCTACAGAGGACCACAGAGGCCGTTTTCAAAGGGATTTGTTGCTTTTTAAAGGCACAGTGGCTCTTTTTAAAGGGTTGCAAAATGTGACTAAATGGATGCACTGCTATATTATACTCTCTGACTATCTGTTAGAGACTGAACGGCTTCATGTGGCCATTTTTGGTTTAACGGACAACCCTGAACGGCCTCATGTGGCCATTTTGGTTTAACGGACGACCCTGAACGGCCTCATGTGGTCAGGTTAAAGCTGAGATCCTAAAGTAGGAAACAGCTGTTCACCCCAGCACCTTGTTGTTTTTGTTTTGTTGATTAAATGGAGGAGAAGAGTGGTAAAACAAGTCTCAGTACATATTCTGCTGTTCTATCGCGTGTGCAATAATGTCAGAGAAAAAGACAGTGTTCACGGTTTGAAGTAACTCCTTTGTTGTAATATTGCAAAAGGAAGTGGAAGTTTCACCATTAAGGATTTCAGCTTCACATTTTTCACATTTTAGTCATTTAGCAGACACTCTTATCCTTTAAAGGGAAGTGAAAGTGTACAGGTTTAAGATAATGTCTCTGGTGATCAGAGACACCGTCTGGTGATCAGTGACACCGTCTGGTGATCAGTGACACCGTCTGGTGATCAGAGACACCGTCTGGTGATCAGAGACACCGTCTTGGTGATCAGAGACACCGTCTTGGTGATCAGAGACACCGTCTTGGTGATCAGAGACACCGTCTTGGTGATCAGAGACACCGTCTTGGTGATCAGAGACACCGTCTTGGTGATCAGAGACACAGTCTTGGTGATCAGTGCCATAGTCTTGGTGATCAGTGACACAGTCTTGGTGATCAGTGACACAGTCTTGGTGATCAGTCACTATGGCTAGGACACCTCAGGCCAGAAAACTGACCTCATTGTTTCCATTCCAGGAGGGAAAAAGGTTGGCATCAACCCTAAGATTAATAACCTGATGCCAGGTTATGAGGGGGCAAAGTATGACCTGGTGTGGATCTGCGACAGCGGAATACGAGGTATGAAACAAACTCTGTGTCCCAAATGGCACCCTGTTCCCTACATAGTGCACTGCCCTGGTCAAAAGTAGTGCACTACGTAGGGAATAGGGTGGTATTTGGGACACTTCCTTACACTTGATTTTATCATAACAACAGAGCAGGGAGCCACCCTGTTTCTTTCTTATCACTATGGCTGATGTGTCTCCCATTAGATCATGGAGGTTCCGTTCAGCTCTAGTTTTGAACCTTGAACCTAGATCATCAGGCTTTGATTGCTTTACATACAAACATGTTACTAGATTCAAGTACTGCAGTTAGATGAAATAATTTGAGCATGATGAGTTAATTTTAGATTCCATTGCCTGATCTGTAAAAGCCCTTGGTGACAACGATTGATTGATTGGCCAATCCTGGCCTCTTCCTCGCCAGTGAAACCCGACACCCTGACGGATATGGCCTATCAGATGACGGAGAAGGTGGGGTTGGTCCATGGCCTTCCCTACGTGGCCGACAGACAAGGATTCGCTGCTACACTGGAGCAGGTGAGCATCCATAGAGTAGGGCTCTTCCACCTCAGCTCATCTTTCTGCCATTCCTTCCTCACCTCCTCCTCCAGTGTATAACTAGAGAAGGTTTAAGGTCCCTCCCCTCTGACCTCCTCCTCCAGTGTATAGCTAGAGAAGGTTTAAGGTCCCTCCCCTCTGACCTCCTCCTCCAGTGTATAGCTAGAGAAGGTTTAAGGTCCCTCCCCTCTGACCTCCTCCTCCAGTGTATAGCTAGAGAAGGTTTAAGGTCCCTCCCCTCTGACCTCCTCCTCCAGTGTATAGCTAGAGAAGGTTTAAGGTCCCTCCCCTCTGACCTCCTCCTCCAGTGTATAACTAGAGAAGGTTTAAGGTCCCTCCCCTCTGACCACCTCCTCCAGTGTATAGCTAGAGAAGGTTTAAGGTCCCTCCCCTCTGACCTCCTCCTCCAGTGTATAGCTAGAGAAGGTTTAAGGTCCCTCCCCTCTGACCTCCTCCTCCAGTGTATAACTAGAGAAGGTTTAAGGTCCCTCCCCTCTGACCTCCTCCTCCAGTGTATAGCTAGAGAAGGTCCCTCCCCTCTGACCTCCTCCTCCAGTGTATAACTAGACAAGGTCCCTCCCCTCTGACCTCCTCCTCCAGTGTATAACAAGAGAAGGTTTAAGGTCCCTCCCCTCTGACCTCCTCCTCCAGTGTATAGCTAGAGAAGGTCCCTCCCCTCTGACCTCCTCCTCCAGTGTATAGCTAGAGAAGGTCCCTCCCCTCTGACCTCCTCCTCCAGTGTATAGCTAGAGAAGGTCCCTCCCCTCTGACCTCCTCCTCCAGTGTATAGCTAGAGAAGGTTTAAGGTCCCTCCCCTCTGACCTCCTCCTCCAGTGTATAGCTAGAGAAGGTTTAAGGTCCCTCCCCTCTGACCTCCTTCTCCAGTGTATAACTAGAGAAGGTTTAAGGTCCCTCCCCTCTGACCTCCTCCTCCAGTGTATAACTAGAGAAGGTTTAAGGTCCCTCCCCTCTGACCTCCTCCTCCAGTGTATAGCTAGAGAAGGTCCCTCCCCTCTGACCTCCTCCTCCAGTGTATAGCTAGAGAAGGTCCCTCCCCTCTGACCTCCTCCTCCAGTGTATAACTAGACAAGGTCCCTCCCCTCTGACCTCCTCCTCCAGTGTATAACTAGAGAAGGTTTAAGGTCCCTCCCCTCTGACCTCCTCCTCCAGTGTATAGCTAGAGAAGGTCCCTCCTCTCTGACCTCCTCCTCCAGTGTATAACTAGACAAGGTCCCTCCCCTCTGACCTCCTCCTCCAGTGTATAACTAGAGAAGGTTTAAGGTCCCTCCCCTCTGACCTCCTCCAGTGTATAGCTAGAGAAGGTCCCTCCCCTCTGACCTCCTCCTCCAGTGTATAGCTAGAGAAGGTCCCTCCCCTCTGACCTCCTCCTCCAGTGTATAGCTAGAGAAGGTCCCTCCCCTCTGACCTCCTCCTCCAGTGTATAGCTAGAGAAGGTTTAAGGTCCCTCCCCTCTGACCTCCTCCTCCAGTGTATAGCTAGAGAAGGTTTAAGGTCCCTCCCCTCTGACCTCCTTCTCCAGTGTATAACTAGAGAAGGTTTAAGGTCCCTCCCCTCTGACCTCCTCCAGTGTATAACTAGAGAAGGTTTAAGGTCCCTCCCCTCTGACCTCCTCCTCCAGTGTATAGCTAGAGAAGGTCCCTCCCCTCTGACCTCCTCCTCCAGTGTATAGCTAGAGAAGGTCCCTCCCCTCTGACCTCCTCCTCCAGTGTATAGCTAGAGAAGGTCCCTCCCCTCTGACCTCCTCCTCCAGTGTATAGCTAGAGAAGGTTTAAGGTCCCTCCCCTCTGACCTCCTCCTCCAGTGTATAGCTAGAGAAGGTTTAAGGTCCCTCCCCTCTGACCTCCTCCTCCAGTGTATAGCTAGAGAAGGTTTAAGGTCCCTCCCCTCTGACTTCCTCCTCCAGTGTATAGCTAGAGAAGGTCCCTCCCCTCTGACCTCCTCCTCCAGTGTATAGCTAGAGAAGGTCCCTCCCCTCTGACCTCCTCCTCCAGTGTATAACTAGACAAGGTCCCTCCCCTCTGACCTCCTCCTCCAGTGTATAACTAGAGAAGGTTTAAGGTCCCTCCCCTCTGACCTCCTCCTCCAGTGTATAGCTAGAGAAGGTCCCTCCCCTCTGACCTCCTCCTCCAGTGTATAACTAGACAAGGTCCCTCCCCTCTGACCTCCTCCTCCAGTGTATAACTAGAGAAGGTTTAAGGTCCCTCCCCTCTGACCTCCTCCTCCAGTGTATAGCTAGAGAAGGTCCCTCCCCTCTGACCTCCTCCTCCAGTGTATAGCTAGAGAAGGTCCCTCCCCTCTGACCTCCTCCTCCAGTGTATAGCTAGAGAAGGTTTAAGGTCCCTCCCCTCTGACCTCCTCCTCCAGTGTATAGCTAGAGAAGGTTTAAGGTCCCTCCCCTCTGACCTCCTCCTCCAGTGTATAGCTAGAGAAGGTCCCTCCCCTCTGACCTCCTCCTCCAGTGTATAGCTAGAGAAGGTCCCTCCCCTCTGACCTCCTCCAGTGTATAGCTAGAGAAGGTTTAAGGTCCCTCCCCTCTGACCTCCTCCTCCAGTGTATAGCTAGAGAAGGTCCCTCCCCTCTGACCTCCTCCTCCAGTGTATAGCTAGAGAAGGTCCCTCCCCTCTGACCTCCTCCTCCAGTGTATAGCTAGAGAAGGTCCCTCCCCTCTGACCTCCTCCAGTGTATAGCTAGAGAAGGTTTAAGGTCCCTCCCCTCTGACCTCCTCCAGTGTATAGCTAGAGAAGGTCCCTCCCCTCTGACCTCCTCCTCCAGTGTATAGCTAGAGAAGGTCCCTCCCCTCTGACCTCCTCCTCCAGTGTATAGCTAGAGAAGGTCCCTCCCCTCTGACCTCCTCCTCCAGTGTATAGCTAGAGAAGGTCCCTCCCCTCTGACCTCCTCCTCCAGTGTATAGCTAGAGAAGGTCCCTCCCCTCTGACCTCCTCCTCCAGGGTATAACTAGAGAAGGTCCCTCCCCTCTGACCTCCTCCTCCAGTGCGTTTTGACGAAGCAGCGAGGAGAGAGGATGTTAGGAATCAAGGAAACAAAATATATTCCCAAATAAATGTATTCTCAAATATAGTATTTTCTATGTTACGCTGGGTGCGCTGAACTGACATGCGTGACTGTTTGCAGACAATCAGATGAAGGGACTAAACAGTCTATAATGCTCCACTCAGACAGCTGTGTGTAGCCTACTGTAGCTGCTGGTAAAGACTCAGACAGCTGTGTGTAGCCTACTGTAGCTGCTGGTAAAGACTCAGACAGCTGTGTGTAGCCTACTGTAGCTGCTGGTAAAGACTCAGACAGCTGTGTGTAGCCTACTGTAGCTGCTGGTAAAGACTCGGACAGCTGTGTGTAACCTACTGTAGCTGCTGGTAAAGACTCGGACAGCTGTGTGTAACCTACTGTAGCTGCTGGTAAAGACTCGGACAGCTGTGTGTAGCCTACTGTAGCTGCTGGTAAAGACTCGGACAGCTGTGTGTAACCTACTGTAGCTGCTGGTAAAGACTCAGCCAGCTGTGTGTAACCTACTGTAGCTGCTGGTAAAGACTCAGACAGCTGTGTGTAGCCTACTGTAGCTGCTGGTAAAGACTCAGCCAGCTGTGTGTAGCCTACTGTAGCTGCTGGTAAAGACTCGGACAGCTGTGTGTAGCCTACTGTAGCTGCTGGTAAAGAATCTGACAGCTGTGTGTAGCCTACTGTAGCTGCTGGTAAAGACTCGGACAGCTGTGTGTAGCCTACTGTAGCTGCTGGTAAAGACTCGGACAGCTGTGTGTAGCCTACTGTAGCTGCTGGTAAAGACTCAGCCGGCTGTGTGTAGCCTACTGTAGCTGCCGGTAAAGACTCGGACAGCTGTGTGTAGCCTACTGTAGCTGCCGGTAAACACTCAGCCAGCTGTGTGTAGCCTACTGTAGCTGCCGGTAAAGACTTGGACAGCTGTGTGTAGCCTACTGTAGCTGCCGGTAAAGACTCAGCCGGCTGTGTGTAGCCTACTGTAGCTGCTGGTAAAGACTCGGACAGCTGTGTGTAGCCTACTGTAGCTGCTGGTAAAGACTCGGACAGCTGTGTGTAGCCTACTGTAGCTGCTGGTAAAGACTCGGACAGCTGTGTGTAGCCTACTGTAGCTGCTGGTAAAGACTCGGACAGCTGTGTGTAGCCTACTGTAGCTGCTGGTAAAGACTCGGACAGCTGTGTGTAGCCTACTGTAGCTGCTGGTAAAGACTCGGACAGCTGTGTGTAGCCTACTGTAGCTGCTGGTGAAGACTCGGACAGCTGTGTGTAGCCTACTGTAGCTGCTGGTAAAGACTCGGACAGCTGTGTGTAGCCTACTGTAGCTGCTGGTAAAGACTCGGACAGCTGTGTGTAACCTACTGTAGCTGCTGGTAAAGACTCGGACAGCTGTGTGTAGCCTACTGTAGCTGCTGGTAAAGACTCGGACAGCTGTGTGTAGCCTACTGTAGCTGCTGGTAAAGACTCGGACAGCTGTGTGTAGCCTACTGTAGCTGCTGGTAAAGACTCAGCCAGCTGTGTGTAGCCTACTGTAGCTGCCGGTAAAGACTCAGCCAGCTGTGTGTAGCCTACTGTAGCTGCCGGTAAAGACTCAGCCAGCTGTGTGTAGCCTACTGTAGCTGCTGGTAAAGACTCGGACAGCTGTGTGTAGCCTACTGTAGCTGCCGGTAAAGACTCGGCCAGCTGTGTGTAGCCTACTGTAGCTGCTGGTAAAGACTCGGCCGGCTGTGTGTAGCCTACTGTAGCTGCTGGTAAAGACTCAGCCGGCTGTGTGTAGCCTACTGTAGCTGCCGGTAAAGACTCAGCCAGCTGTGTGTAACCTATTGTAGCTGCTGGTAAAGACTCGGACAGCTGTGTGTAGCCTACTGTAGCTGCTGGTAAAGACTCGGACAGCTGTGTGTAGCCTACTGTAGCTGCTGGTAAAGACTCGGACAGCTGTGTGTAGCCTACTGTAGCTGCCGGTAAAGACTCAGCCAGCTGTGTGTAGCCTACTGTAGCTGCCGGTAAAGACTCGGACAGCTGTGTGTAGCCTACTGTAGCTGCCGGTAAAGACTCAGCCGGCTGTGTGTAGCCTACTGTAGCTGCCGGTAAAGACTCGGACAGCTGTGTGTAGCCTACTGTAGCTGCTGGTAAAGACTCGGACAGCTGTGTGTAGCCTACTGTAGCTGCTGGTAAAGACTCGGACAGCTGTGTGTAGCCTACTGTAGCTGCTGGTAAAGACTCGGACAGCTGTGTGTAGCCTACTGTAGCTGCTGGTAAAGACTCGGACAGCTGTGTGTAGCCTGCTGTAGCTGCTGGTAAAGACTCGGACAGCTGTGTGTAGCCTACTGTAGCTGCTGGTAAAGACTCGGACAGCTGTGTGTAGCCTACTGTAGCTGCTGGTAAAGACTCGGACAGCTGTGTGTAGCCTACTGTAGCTGCTGGTAAAGACTCGGACAGCTGTGTGTAGCCTACTGTAGCTGCTGGTAAAGACTCGGACAGCTGTGTGTAACCTACTGTAGCTGCTGGTAAAGACTCGGACAGCTGTGTGTAGCCTACTGTAGCTGCTGGTAAAGACTCGGACAGCTGTGTGTAGCCTACTGTAGCTGCTGGTAAAGACTCAGCCAGCTGTGTGTAGCCTACTGTAGCTGCCGGTAAAGACTCGGACAACTGTGTGTAGCCTACTGTAGCTGCTGGTAAAGACTCGGCCAGCTGTGTGTAGCCTACTGTAGCTGCTGGTAAAGACTCGGCCAGCTGTGTGTAGCCTACTGTAGCTGCTGGTAAAGACTCAGACAGCTGTGTGTAGCCTACTGTAGCTGCCGGTAAAGACTCGGACAACTGTGTGTAGCCTACTGTAGCTGCTGGTAAAGACTCAGCCAGCTGTGTGTAACCTACTGTAGCTGCTGGTAAAGACTCGGACAGCTGTGTGTAGCTGCTGGTAAAGACTCGGCCAGCTGTGTGTAGCCTACTGTAGCTGCTGGTAAAGACTCGGACAGCTGTGTGTAGCCTACTGTAGCTGCCGGTAAAGTCATTTAAAGCCTCTACTTTATGGATGGACCTTTCCAGTCTATTTTTGTAATGTTGTTATTAAAACAAAATCAGACCACGCCATAGTAGAATGGTTGACCTCTTTACCTAGTCGGCTTGTTGTGTGTTCTATGCGAGATAATTATTCCTCTCGAAGGCGCGTTCAATTTGCGAGAGCCATAGGGAGGGAAACATGTATTCTGACAAGCAGTCAATGCTGAAACAAATTGGCGTCCTATTTAAAAAGAAGATGGAGAACAAGCTATGGAGGAAACATACTGGTTTGGTGCAGCTACAGCCGACTAGTACACAAATAATATTGCGATATTGTCGATACGATATTATATATATATATATATATATATATATATATATATAGTCAAAAATAATATCCCGACATGTAACTGTATGGATATTTTTTTAAATATATAACTTAAGCCCAAACAGATATAATATATGACTTGTTTCAGTAAACTAGGAGAGGCATTTGAACATCTTTTTTTTTTCTTCATGTGCCTTAATAACAAAATAACAAAATAACAAGACAGGTACCTTCCCGCTAGCCATGATTGGCTGAGATAAATGGATGGGCTGGACATGCCGTGAGATGAGTTTGGATTGGTCTGCCATGTAGCGTGCTTCTGTCTATAACATGAGCTGCTCAGTATCATTTTACATTTACATTTTTGTCATTTAGCAGATGCTCTTATCCAGAGCGACTTACAGGAGCAAATAGGGTTAAGTGCCTTGCTCAAGGGCACATCGACAGATTGTTCACCTAGTCGGCTCGGGATTAGAACCAGCAACCTTTCGGTTACTGGCACAACGCTCTTAACCACTAAGCTACCTGCCGCCCACAGTATGTGTTGATAGTCCTTTCTACCGATGCGTTTTTTGAAAGATATAACGTTAGCCATCGAGATCGGTTGGAAAAAGTTGTGATGGGCTACTTTCTGCACACGCCACGGTCAGTGTGAACCGGAGTGACTTGACACAACGCTGGCCAAACAAGATGTAGCTACAAACAAAACAGAGTTGAAGGGTTCCAGTCAGCCGTGAAGCGTTCATCCATGTACACAGGTAAGAGTCTAGCTACATTTTTAGATATTCAAATTTTCCAATTTTGTAAAAGTCGTTTTCATTGCAATTTAAAGCGTACTGTAAGCTAGCTAGTGAACGTTAGCTTGCTGACTCGCTAGCTAATGTTACGTGTATGATCTGTGTAGTAATATTATTCGAATCAGAAATCTAGCTAACCCGGCCGCGGCCGGGAGACCCATGGGGCGGCGCACAATTGGCCCAGCGTCGTCCAGGGTAGGGGAGGGTTTGGCCGGCAGGGATGTTCTTGTCCCATCGCGCACTAGCGACTCCTGTGGCGGGCCGGCCGCAGTGCACGCTGACACGGTAGCCAGGTGTACGGTGTTTCCTCCGACACATTGGTGCGGCTGGCTTCCAGGTTAAGCGAGCAGTGTCAAGAAGCAGTGCGGCTCGGTTGGGTTGTGTTTCGGAGGACGCACGACTCTCGACCTTCGCCTCTCCTGTGTCCGCACGGGAGTGGCAGCGATGGGACAAGACTGTAACTACCAATTAGATACCACGAAAATGGGGGTAAAATACCAACAACAAAAAAACAAAAAAAAATCTAGCTAACATTAAACCTAGTTGATTAGCTTTAGCTACCTGCAGATTTATAATACAACTATGACAATGTTTGTATTGGTAGCAGTATGAGTTGGGATTATGCTGGTTAATTGTTTAGCTAGCTAGCTACATGTCTAAACAAAAGGCTCCACTTCTCCAGATGATTACATGACCCGTCAAGTTAGCCAGGTGTGTCTGGGGGTGTGGCCAGGTGTGTCTGGGGGTGTGGCCAGGTGTGTCTGGGGGTGTGGCCAGGTGGGTCTGGGGGTGTGGCCAGGTGTGTCTGGGGGTGATTACGGTCATCTATTGTATTTCATGAACATCTGTCCATGTCTAGACAATAGTGACCCATCCACTTAGCTAGATGTGGCTAGTGGGGAGTGGTTTAAAGCATTTCTTTCACATGACCCATCAATTTAGACAAGCTGCTCTGGCACCCCATTGGTGGAACCAGCTCCCCCACGACGCCAGGACAGCGGAGTCACTCACCACCTTCCCGGAGACACTTGAAACCCCACCTCTTTAAGGAATACCTGGAATAGTATAAAGTAATCCTTCATCCCCCACCCCCCATAAAAAAAAAAAAGTGGTTGTCCCACTGGCTATCATAAGTTGAATGCACCAATTTGTAAGTCGCTCTGGAAAAGAGCGTCTGCTAAATTATGTAAATGTTTATGGGTAAGCGTCGTCTAATAATTATAAAATATGGGGGGCGCTGTTGGAAGCCAAGGATGTAGCACGCGTCTCCCTATCGCTCCTGAGTTAGTGACCAAATTTATATATTTAACTTCGCAAAACTGCATACATTTCTGTTTGCCCAGGCGTCTGAAGAGACCCATAAACAACTCAGTTCAAGTTTAATAAATTTAAATTCGTAATGACATCAACCCGACCAAAAACAGAGTCTGCAAGAGCAGGCCGCAACAAGCCTGCAACTTCTCCCGACTCACCCCCGCCACCGAACGCTACCAATGCCGGCCCCACGGAAACACTGACTGTGGAGATGCTACAATCCGTGATAGGCACCCTCAAAGCCGACATTTTCGGAAAAATTGACTGTCTCTCTACCAACCTCAGGTCAGAGATATCAACGATCAAAGACGAGCTTAAAAAATCTATCGAGAGTATACAGAATAAGCTCGACGTACATGGGGTGACTTTATCGGATTTGGAGCGAGGGGCTACAGACCACAGCACTCGCATTAGCGAGCTAGAGGCTAACGTCGGCTCATTGACAACTAGGGTGGCATTCCTCGATAATAGATGCGAAGATATGGAAAGTAGAATGCGGAGGAACAACATTCGTCTACTGGGAATACCGGAGGGAGTGGAGGGCCCAAGACCCACGGAGTACATGGCCCAGCTACTTCAGGAGCTGCTCGGGCTAGAGGAGAAGCCATTGCTAGACCGGGCTCACCGCACTCTGCGTAGCCGACCCAGGGATGGAGAACCCCCACGACCATTTGTCATCAGGGTGCATTTCTTTCACGTCCGCAACGACATACTGAGAAGATCGGGAGAAGCATCCCTCTTCTACATAAGGGTAAAAGAGTCTCGATATTTGCGGACTACACAACAGCTGTGGCTAAGAGGCGGGCTAGCTTTGGAGCTGTGAAACGCCAACTACACACCTGCCCGGGCGTGAAGTTCGGCCTCATCTACCCTGCGGTTTTGAGACTGACTTTACCGGACGGCTCCATGCACAGATTCGAGGACCCGGCTATAGCGGCAGATTTCATCAACAAGAACGTGAAAGCGGCTGTTGTACCGCATGGTTTGTAACAAATGGTTGGCTAGCTGGTCTTCCTAGCAGGCTAGTTAGCAGGCCGAATGGGTGACTAACGAAGCCATCTCTGCTGGGTTCATCGACATATGAATGTCATTCTCTTCTTTATCTCTTTATTTCCAGCCCAGGTTTGCCGCCTCTAATGCCAATATCTGGGGGTCTGCATGGCTGTTTCAGTCTGATCATTTACCATCTGCGTCGAGGTTAAACCTCTCTTAATCGAGGATAGTTTTCCTTAGACTCTATTGGGGACCATTCTATTCATGTTTGGCTTACTCTAGTTAAATGGTCACTAATCTTAGGTAGCACAGAGTAAGAGTTATCATGCTTAGCTCTAAACTTTCTTCGTATTTAGGGTTTTGCTTGCATCTCATTTGGGGAGATGCTTCGGCAAGGGCGGGTGTGAGGGAAGGGTTTGTTCACTCTCTATTTGTATATAGTTTGTATATGTTTTTTGTGCCTCTTCGTTTGTCTTTGTTTTTTACATTTGCGCTTTTAGGTTCAACTAAGATCTTCAGTTTACATTGTACCTTGTCCTTTACACATCCTCTCTCTCTCTTAAGATATGACTCAGCCTAGTGTAGCCCATACTGCTGGAGGGAATGGCTTTAATTTTCTTACTTGGAACTGCAGGGGCATAAATAACCCAGTTAAACGTAGTAAGGTGCTACACCATCTTCATCATTTGAAAGCTCACATCATCTTTCTCCAAGAAACTCATCTGAAGGTATCACAACACTCAAGTCTTAGGTGCAGATGGGTGGGTCAGGTGTTCCATTCCTCATTTCAGAGTAAGGCGAGAGGGGTGGCTATTTTACTTCACAGATCGGTACCTTTTACATGTTCTAAGGTGATCGCAGATCCCCATGGTAGATATATAATTGTCAGTGGTAGGCTGCTCAATACAAAGGTTCTTCTTGTTAATATCTATGCTCCTAATTGGGACAATGGTGATTTTTTTCAAATCGGTTTTCTCTACACTCCCAGATATGTCCACCCATATGTTGATTTTAGGAGGTGACTTTAACTGTTGGTTAGACCCACAATTGGATCGATCCTCCACTAAACCTACCACCCTATCAACCTCAGCTAGAGTTGTTCGAACCTTTATGTCTGAATTCGCAGTCTCAGATCCTTGGAGAATGGCTAATCCAGCTGGGAAAGCATACTCTTTTTTCTCATCGGTTCACCACACTTTCACGCGCATAGACTACTTCCTTGTTGATGACCGGCTCCTCCACTCCATATCTTCATGTTCATATAACCCAATTGTTGTATCTGACCACGCCCCTGTTACTATGGAAGTAGCTTTTCAAAATGTTGACAATCAGCGACCGCCTTGGCGACTAAAAAACTCAACTGCTCAGTAATGAACACTTTGTCAATTTTGTTTTGAGTCAAATCGACTTTTTCATGATTACAAATAGAACCCCAAACATCTCTGCGTCTACTCTCTGGGAAACTTTGAAAGCTTATATCAGAGGTGAAATTATCTCCTACACCGCACATGAGAACAAATTGAAAAGGAATAGGTTATCTATGCTAACACGCTGTATTGCCCAATTAGATGACATTTATGCCGTTTCACCATCCCCGGATATTTATAAGGAACGTTTAACTCTGCAAGCAGAATTTGACACACTATTAACAGACCAGGTTACTGAAATGCTTGTCAAGTCTAGGAGCACTTACTATGAACAAGGAGAGAAAGCCAGTAAATTATTAGCTCACAAGTTACGTCAACAATCATCATCATCTCAGATTACAAAAATTCGTACATCATCTGGGATATCATTAGATCCTGGGGGGATCAATGAGGAGTTCAAGAGATTTTACCAGTCTCTATATACCTCTGAAAGTAAAGCGGATACACTGGAATTGGATAATTTCTTCCACTCACTATCTGTGCCTTCGGTCGGCCGGGATTTGGTAAAAAATTAGAGCAGCCGATCACTGTTGAAGAACTGTCTAACGCTGTCAAATCCCTTCAATCTGGGAGAAGCCCAGGGCCTGATGGCTACCCGACAGAGTTTTATAAAAAGTTTATCACCAAAATAGCCCCTATTCTAATTGAAATGTACAATGATGCATTTGTAAATGGTGCTCTCCCACATACTCTCACTCAAGCAACCATTTGTGTTATTCTTAAAAAAAACAAAGACCCTCTTGACTGTGCATCATACCGTCCAATTAGCCTGCTAAATGTGGACTATAAAATTCTAGCCAAAATTCTGGCAACGCGGCTAGAAACAGTCCTCCCATCAATTATCTCTCCGGATCAAACAGGATTTATAAAAATAGACACTCATTCTTCAATCTCCGAAGATTATTTAATATTATATACAATCCTTCTGTCGACAATACCTCTGAAGCCATTATATCCCTGGACGCGGAGAAAGCGTTTGATCGGGTGGAATGGAAATACCTTTTACACTCTAAATAAATTTGGCTTTGGCTCCAAATTCATGACCTGGATAAAACTTCTGTACTCATCCCCCAAGCCTCTGTCAGGACTAATAACACTCAATCAGATCGCTTCCCTTTGCAAAGATCGACACGTCAGGGTTGCCCTTTAAGTCCCTTACTGTTTGCCCTCGCCATAGAGCCACTTGCAATAGCACTTCGCTCCAACCCCCTCATCAAAGGCATAGTCAGATACGGGCACGAACACAAACTGTCTTTATATGCAGATGATTTATTAATATACACATCCAATCTTTCTGTCTCTGTCCCTGCTGCCCTTGCCACTTTCGCATCCTTCGGTCACATATCAGGGTATAAACTAAATCTCAGTAAAAGTGAATTGATGCCACTTAACATGGCTGCAAAAAAATCCCCCTTTACATAACTTGCCATTTAAAATAGCACACAGTAGTTTTATTTATCTCGGGGTACATGTCACAATTAGGTTTGAAAACCTTTTTCAAGCCAACTTTGCTCCTCTCTTAACCCGTACTAAGGACGATTTGGAACGGTGGTCTTTGCTACACCTCTCCTTAGTTGCTAGAATTAACTCTATTAAAATGAATACTCTCCCTAAATTCTTATACCTCTATCAGTGCCTTCCAATATTTCTACCCAATACATTTTTCAAAAAGATCGACGGCCTAATTCTACCCTTTATATGGGACAAAAAGCCTCCTAGGATGCGAAAACAGCTCTTGCAGAGGCCCAAACCAGACGGCGGTCTAGCTCTACCAGATTTCAGATTCTATTATTGGGCCGCTAACCTTAGGATCATTCAGTACTGGTTGCAGAGCAGAGTAATATTCCCACCCCCAACTTGGCTGGAGATGGAGGCTGCCTCGTCTACACCGGCATCACTGTCTTCCCTCGCTCACTCCTCTATTACAGGCCCTTACTCCTCCTTCACCAATAATACATGTGTCAAAACAACATTGAAGATCTGGAATCAATTTAGGCGCCACTTTGGGTTTCAAACAACCTCTTCCTTGGCTCCGGTAGCCTCAAACCCAGCTTTTCCCCATCTATGATTGATGGTGCTTTCTCAACATGGTCTAATCTCGGTATTAAAAGATTCAGAGATCTGTATACTAACAATACATTTAGTACGTTTCAACAACTATCAGCTAAATTTGGTCTCCCCAGACATCATTTTTTTAGGTTCTTACAAGTCCGGAGTTACATCCGCAGCATAGATCCAGGATTCCCCAACCTTTCTAGTGGAACACAGTTCGACACATTTCTCACCCCACTTCCTAATCAGAAAGGCACATTGTCAATAATCTATAGTCAAATTTGCTCACTACAAGCCATCTCATTAAACAATATCAAATCCTCTTGGGAGGAGGAACTGGGTGAGGAAATATCTGATGAACTATGGGAAGGGGCACTCAAAAGGGTACATAGCTCTTCTATTTGCGCTCGACACGGCCTCATCCAATGCAAACTCATTCATAGGGCCCACTGGACCAAAGCAAGACTATAAAAAATTTACAAGGATGTGAACCCTAATTGTGTTCGATGTAACCAGTCCCCTGCTAATCATGTGCACATGTTTTGGTGCTGCCCATCTCTTGTTGGTTTCTGGAAAGACATCTTTAACACACTCTCAGAAGTAAGCGGCACACAGATCGAGCCAGACCCTCTCATTGCATTATTTGGAGTTTCCTTACCCACAATACAATTGACCAAAATGAATAAGGATGTAATTGCCTTTGTCACGTTGTTAGCGAGACGATTAATTTTACTTAGATGGAAATCCTCTGCAGCCCCTTCTCATGCTCTTTGGATTAAATCTATTTTGAATTGCATAAAGTTGGAGAAAATAAAACAGACACTCAATGGGTCTGTAGACAAATTTTATGCAAAGTGGGCTCCCTTCTTTTCTTATGTCAAAAGAATACATTTCCCTGCAGTTCCAGAGTGATGTATATTTATATATTGGTGATGTAAGAAGCCTGGTATGTGCATATACGACATCTCGGATGTTAAGGACGGTAATAACTGTGCTAGCTGACCTATAACAACTGGATCAAAACAGATATTCTTCCTTTTTTTTTTTTTTTTTTTGTGTTTTATCTTATTTATGTACTTAATGTCTATTTTTTCTTTCATGTCTGTCTCTCCATGTTTTGCTGTATCGTTGTCTTCAAATTGTTGTTCCATATTCATACCAAATAACTTTCAAGTGCAATTATTTACTAAATGCTGGTACTGAAAATTCAATAAACAAAGTATATAAAAAAATAATAATTATAAAATATTTTTATCAGGACACTTTCTGTTTTTGATATTGCTACTATGCAAATATCCAAGTAACCATTTCACGGTACCGTTTACACCTTCTGTATCCTGTGCATGTGACAAATACACTTAGATTTTATTTGATATAGAGTTTGTTTACCAGAGACGGTACAGTGAAGAACAACTTGACCTGCACCAAAGTCAGATTAGGATAAAGGCCAAGGACCTGATACAGTGTATTTTACCTGGAGTTTTTATTTATTGTAGGCTGCTACTTTCACCACTTTTAGTCTTGGAATCTTTGGTTGTTTACTACACTACTCACTCTGTTTAGCACATGGCCTCACACCTGAATCGTTAAAGAGATGGGTGGGGCTAAGGCTTTAGAGGGTGTGAACAATGCTGAATGGGTGTAGACAAAGAAGAGCTCTCCAGTAGGTGTACCAAAACATTCTCGGGCCACTTTGTCAAAAGTGGGGTTACAAGTTTATCAACTTTCAAAGCAGAATTACTTTCCCATTGTTCCTCAACTGCAGTGTATTTTATACCATTCTGTATCTCTGAGTCTCTACTTTTATCCAATGTAAAAAACACAATTCAAGATTTTGCTAGATAGGACCGAATCCAGGTGGTGGGTCACATATTTGACTAAAACATAATAATTTCAAACCTTGCTTACATTTGTATATACGATAATGTCTCTCTATTATGCGTGGGAATACTTGGGAACAGATTTCCAAAAATTGAATCACTTGGAGCTGATTTTCCAGATTTTTTGCTCAAATAAAACCACCCGCGGGACGCCAGGACCCGGGCTCATGGATGGCTAACTCGCTCTCTTCCATCTCCACTGAGTTGTGTAGATCTGCTTTTTAGTTTTTACGTGTGAAATGATCTACAGTGCACTTTAAAATGGGAGGAATTGGTGCCGTAAGGGCATTTCAGATGGTTGTTAGGGAACCTTTTTACTGAATAAATTATTTTGTATGATTGTGCTTTTCGTGTAGTGTATTCTAGTGTATAATAACGTGTATTTTATTGTGTATATGAATGTGTAGTTTAATGTGTTTATTGTATTTTGATGTGTATTGTGGTGCTGGTCATCTGGTCTCAGCATTGACTCAAAATAAAGGTGAAATAAAAACGTTTTTATTGGCCATCTGTTTGTTTGACAGGTGTATAAAGCAGGTACCATCGTGCTCAAATGTAAACTTAAATAGTATTTGTTTGGTGCATTATACCAATGAACAATAAAGTAAAGCAAATGAAGGGTGGTTCGCACACAAAGAAATTGACCGAAGTTCAGAAATGTATTTCGGAAAATATTCAGACCCCTAGACTTTTTCAATATTTTGTTACATTACAGCCTTATTCTAAAATTGATTAAATAAATACAAATCCTCATCAATCTACACACATTACCCCATAATGACAAAGCAAAAACAGGTTTTTAGAAATGTTTGCTAATTTATTAAAAATACAAAACTGAAATATCACATTTACATAAGTATTCAGACCCTTTACTCAGTGCTTTGTTGAAGCACCATCAGCAGCCATTACAGCCTTGAGTCTTCTTGGGTATGACGCTACAAGCTTGGCACACCTGTATTTGGGGAGTTTCTCCCATTCTTCTCTGCAGATCCTCTCAAGCTCTATCAGGTGGGATGGGGAGAATCGCTGCACAGCTATTTTCAGGTCTCTCCAGACATTTCTACAGAATTGAAGGTCCCCAAGAACACAGTGGCCTCCATCATTCTTAAATGGAAGAAGTTTGGAACCACCAACACTCTTTCTAGAGCTGGCCGCCCGGCCAAACTGAGCAATCAGGGGAGAAGGACCTTGGTCAGGGAGGTGACTCTGACAGAGCTCCAGAGTTCCTCTGTGGAGATGGGAGAACCTTCCAGAAGGACAACCATCTTTGCAGCACTCCACCAATCAGGCCTTTATGGTAGAGTGGCCAGACGGAAGCCACTCCTCAGTAAAAGGCACATGACAGCCCACTTGGCGTTTGCCAAAAGGCACCTAAAGACTCTCAGACCATGAGAAACAAGATTCTCTGGTCTGATGAAACCAAGATTGAACTCTTTGGCCTGAATGCCAAGCGTCATGTCTGGAGGAAACCTGACACCATCCCTACGGTGAAGCATGGTGGTGGCAGCATCATGCTGTGGGGATGTTTTCAGCGGCAGGGACTGGGAGACTAGTCAGGATCGAGGGAAAGATGAACTGAGCAAAGTACAGAAAAATCTTTGAAAACCTGCTCCAGAGCGAAGATTCACCTTCCAACAGGACAACGACCCTAAACACACAGCGAAGACAACACAGGAGTGGCTTCGGGACAAGTCTCTGAATGTCCTTGAGTGGCCCAGCCAGAGCCCGGACTTGAACCCGATCTAACATCTTTGGAGAGACCTGAAAATAGCTGTGCAGCGACGCTCCCCATCCAACCTGAGAGAGCTTGAGAGGATCTGCAGAGAAGAATGGGAGAAACTCCCCAAATACAGGTGTGCCAAGCTTGTACCGTCATACCCAAGAAGACTCAAGGCTGTAATCGCTGCCAAAGCCACTTCAAAGTACTGAGTAAAGGGACTGAATACTTATGTAAATCAAATAAAATTGTATTTGTCACCTAGACTTGGCGCACCGGTACCGCTTGCCGTGCGGTAGCAGAGAGAACAGTCTATGACTAGGGTGGCTGGAGTCTTTGACAATTGTTAGGGGCTTCCTCTGACACCGCCTGGTATAGAGGTCCTGGATGGCAGGAAGCTTGGCCCCAGTGATGTACTGGGCCGTACGCACTACCCTCTGTTGTGCCTTGCGGTCGGAGGCCGAGCAGTTGTCACACTAGGCAGTGATGAAACCAGTCAGGATGCTCTCGATGGTGCAGCTGTAGAATCTTTTGAGGATCTGAGGACCCATGCCAAATGTCTCTTTAGGGGGAATAGGTTTTGTCGTGCCCTCTTCACGACTGTCTTGGTGTGCTTGGACCATTTTAGTTTGTTGTTGATGTGGACACCAAGGAACTCGAAGCTCTCAACCTGCTCCACTACAGCCCCGTTGATTTACATTTTAAATTTTAGTCATTTAGCAGACGCTCTTATCCAGAGCGACTTACAGTTAGTTTCATACTGCTCCACTAAAGCCCTGTCGATGAGAATGGGGTCGTGCTCAGTCCTCTTTTTTTTCCTGTAGTCCACAATTATCTCCTGTGTCTTGGTCACGTTGAGGGAGAGGTTGTTGTCCTGGCACCACACGGCCAGGTCTCTGACCTCCTCCCTATAGGCTGTCTCGTCGTTGTCGGTGATCAGGCCTACCACTGTTGTGTCGTCGGCAAACTTAATGATGGTGTTGGAGTTGTTCCTGGCAATGCAGTCATGGGTGAACAGGGAGTACAGGAGGGAACTGAGCACGCACCCCTGAGGGGCCCCCGTGTTGAGGATCAGCGTGGCAGATGTGTTGTTACCTACCCTTACCACCTGGGGGCGGCCCGTCAGGAAGTCCAGGATCCAGTTGCAGAGGGAGGTGTTTAGTCCCAGGGTCCATAGCTTAGTGATGAGCTTTGAGGGCACTATGGTGTTGAACGCTGAGCTGTAGTCAATGAAAATCATTCTCACATAGGTGTTCCTTTTGTCCAGGTGGGAAAGGGCAGTGTGGAGCGCAATAGAGATTGCGTCATCTGTGGATCTGTTGGTGCGGTATGCAAATTGGAGTGTCTCTAGGGTTTCTGGGATGATGGTGTTGATGTGAGCCATGACCAGCCTTTCAAAGCACTTCATGGTTACAGACGTGAGTGCTATTAGGTTGGTAGTCATTTAAGCAGGTTATCTTAGTGTTCTTGTGCAGAGGGACTATGGTGGTCTGCTTGAAACATGTTGGTATTACAGACTCAGGCAGGGAGAGGTTGGAAATGTCAGTGAAGACACTTGCCAGTTGGTCAGTGCATGCTTGGAGTACACGTCCTGGTAATCCGTCTGGCCCTGCGGCCTTGTGAATGTTGACCTGCTTAAAAGTCTTACTCACAACGGCTACGGAGAGTGTGATCACATAGTCATCCGGAACAGCTGATGCTCTCATCCACGCTTCAGTGTTGCTTGCCTCTAAGTGAGCATAGAAGTGATTTAGCTCGTCTGGTAGGCTTGTGTCACTTGGCAGCTCGCGGCTGTGCTTCCCTTTGTAGTCTAATAGTTTGCAAGCCCTGCCCCATCCGACGAGCGTTAGAGACGGTGTAGTACGATTCAATCTTAGTCCTGTATTGACGCTTTGCCTGTTTGATGGTTCGTCGGAGGGCATAGAGGTATTTCTTATAAGCGTCCGGGTTAGAGTCCCGTTCCTTGAAAGTGGCAGCTCTACCCTTTAGCTCAGTGCGGATGTTGCCTGTAATCCATGGCTTCTGGTTGGGGTATGTACGTACGGTCACTGTGGGGACGACGTCATCAATGCACTTATTGATGAAGCCAGTGACTGATGTGGTGTACTCCTCAATGCTATCTGAAGAATCCCGGAACATATTCCAGTCTGTGCTAGCAAAACAGACCTGTAGCTTAGCATCTGCTTCATCTGACCACTTTTTTATTGACCGAGTCACTAGTGCTTCCTGCTTTAGTTTTAGCTTGTAAGCAGGAATCAGGAGGATAGATTTTTGCCAAATGGAGGATGAGGGAGAGCTTTGTACGCGTCTCTGTGTGTGGAGTAAAGGTGGTCTAGAGTTTTTTTTAACATGCTGGTAGAAATGAGGTAAAATGGACTTAAGTTTCCCTGCATTAAAGTCCCCGGCCACTAGGAGCGCCGCCTCTGGATGAGCGTTTTCCTGTTTGCTTACGGCCGTATACAATTAATTGAGTGCAGTCTTAATGCCAGCATTGGTTTGTGGTGGTAAATAGACAGCTATGAAAAATATAGATGAAAACTCTCTTGGTAAATAGTGTGGTCTACAGCTTATCATAAGGTACTCTACCTCAGGCGAGCAAAACCTCGAGACTTCCTTAGATATCGTGCACCAGCTGTTGTTTACAAATATACATAGACCGCCACCCCTTGTCTTACCGGAGTCAGCCGTTCTATCCTGCCGATGTAGCGTATATCCCGCCAGCTGTATGTTATTCATGTCTTCGTTCAGCCACGACTCGGTGAAACATAAGATATTACAGTTTTTAATGTCCCGTTGGTAGGATATACGTACTTGTAGTTCGTCCACTTTATTATCAAGTGATTGTAAGTTGGCCAATAGTATCGAAGGCAGATTAGCCACTCGTCGCCAGCTCCTTACCAAGCACCCTGATCTCCTTCTGCGATATCTCCTTTTCTTTCTACTGTGAATGACGGGGATGAGGGCCCTGTTGGGTGTCTGGAGCAAATCCCTCTCGTCCGACTCACTAAAGAAAAATGATTTGTCCAGTTCGAGGTGAGTAATCGCTGTTCTGATGTCCAGAATCTCTTTTCGGTCATAAGAGACGGTAGCAGCAACATTATATACAAAATAAGTTACAAACAATGAGAAAAAACACACAAAATAGCACGGTTGGTTAAGAGCCCAGAAAACGGCTGCCATCCCCTCCGGCGCCATTCAAATGTGATATTTCAGTTTTTTATTTTAAATAAATTAGCAAGACTTTCTAAAAACCTGTTTTTGCTTTGTCATTAGAGAGTATTGTGTGTAGATTGAGTGTGTAATAATATATATATATATATATATATATATATATATATATATATATATATATATAAATAAAATAAAAAATTATATATTTTTTTTCTATTTTAAATCCATTTTTAAAGTAAGGCTGTAACGTAACAAAATGTGTAAAAAGTCAAGAGGTCTGAATACTTTCCAAAGGCACTATAAAATACTAAAAACCAGCAAATCAGATCCAAGTGATTTGGAAAACATGTTCCACAGTAGTCCCACGGATGATAGAGAGATATATGTGATTGTATACAAATGTAATGTGATTATGTTTTAGTCAAATATTATATCTGTTTGGCCATCTTGCGGCCAATTTGCAGTCTACAAATTATTTGTAATTATGTTCCGGCCACCTGCCCATCCACTCAAGAAAAAACGGAATCTAGTTGATTATCCCTGGTCTAGGGGTCTTAGGCCTGGCAAACTTATCACTAATCTTCCTCCATTTCCTAACAGGTGTACTTTGGCACGTCCCACCCGCGCTCCTATATCTCAGCCAACGTGACGGGTATTAAGTGTGTGACAGGAATGTCGTGTCTGATGAGGAAAGATATCCTGGACCAGGCTGGAGGGCTGATCGCCTTCGCTCAATACATCGCTGAGGACTACTTCATGGCTAAGGCCATTGCTGACAGGTGCAGTCATTACCACATCCCAAATGGCACCCTATTCCCTACTGTTAGATGTTACCACATCCCAAATGGCACCCTATTCCCTACTGTTTGTTTTCCATTTCATTTCTATTGTTTACGTCTTTTGCCTTCTAGTCCTCCCCCAACATTGACTTGTCTCTAGTCCTCCCCCAACACTATGACCTGTTTCTAGTCCTCCCCCAACACTATGACCTGTCTGTAGTCCTCCCCCAACACTATGACCTGTTTCTAGTCCTCCCCCAACACTATGACCTGTCTCTAGTCCTCCCCCAACACTATGACCTGTTTCTAGTCCTCCCCCAACACTATAACCTGTTTCTAGTCCTCCCCAACACTATGACCTGTTTCTAGTCCTCCCCCAACACTATGACCTGTTTCTAGTCCTCCCCCAACACTGACCTGTCTCTAGTCCTCCCCCAACACTATGACCTGTTTCTAGTCCTCCCCCAACACTGACCTGTCTCTAGTCCTCCCCCAACACTGACCTGTCTCTAGTCCTCCCCCAACACTGACCTGTCTCTAGTCCTCCCCCAACACTGACCTGTCTCTAGTCCTCCCCCAACACTATAACCTGTTTCTAGTCCTCCCCAACACTATGACCTGTTTCTAGTCCTCCCCCAACACTATGACCTGTTTCTAGTCCTCCCCCAACACTGACCTGTTTCTAGTCCTCCCCCAACACTGACCTGTCTCTAGTCCTCCCCCAACACTATGACCTGTTTCTAGTCCTCCCCCAACACTGACTTGTCTCTAGTCCTCCCCCAACACTATAACCTGTTTCTAGTCCTCCCCCAACACTATGACCTGTTTCTAGGCCTCCCCCAACACTATGACCTGTTTCTAGTCCTCCCCCAACACTATGACCGGTTTCTAGTCCTCCCCCAACACTGACCTGTCTCTAGTCCTCCCTAACACTATGACCTGTCTCTAGTCCTCCCCCAACACTATGACCTGTTTCTAGTCCTCCCCAACACTATGACCTGTCTCTAGTCCTCCCCCAACACTATGACCTGTTTCTAGTCCTCCCCCAACACTGACCTGTCTCTAGTCCTCCCCCAACACTATGACCTGTTTCTAGTCCTCCCCCAACACTGACCTGTCTCTAGTCCTCCCCCAACACTGACCTGTCTGTAGTCCTCCCCCAACACTGACCTGTCTCTAGTCCTCCCCCAACACTGACCTGTCTCTAGTCCTCCCCAACACTATGACCTGTCTCTAGTCCTCCCCCAACACTATGACCTGTCTGTAGTCCTCCCCCAACACTGACCTGTCTCTAGTCCTCCCCCAACACTATGACCTGTTTCTAGTCCTCCCCCAACACTATGACCTGTCTCTAGTCCTCCCCCAACACTATGACCTGTCTCTAGTCCTCCCCCAACACTATGACCTGTCTCTAGTCCTCCCCCAACACTATGACCTGTCTCTAGTCCTCCCCAACACTATGACCTGTCTGTAGTCCTCCCCCAACACTATGACCTGTCTCTAGTCCTCCCCCAACACTGACCTGTCTCTAGTCCTCCCCCAACACTGACCTGTCTCTAGTCCTCCCCCAACACTATGACCTGTCTCTAGTCCTCCCCCAACACTGACCTGTCTCTAGTCCTCCCCCAACACTATGACCTGTTTCTAGTCCTCCCCAACACTATGACCTGTTTCTAGTCCTCCCCAACACTATGACCTGTTTCTAGTCCTCCCCAACACTATGACCTGTCTCTAGTCCTCCCCCAACACTGACCTGTCTCTAGTCCTCCCCCAACACTATGACCTGTCTCTAGTCCTCCCCCAACACTGACCTGTCTCTAGTCCTCCCCCAACACTATGACCTGTCTCTAGTCCTCCCCCAACACTGACCTGTTTCTAGTCCTCCCCCAACACTATGACCTGTCTCTAGTCCTCCCCCAACACTGACCTGTCTCTAGTCCTCCCCCAACACTATGACCTGTCTCTAGTCCTCCCCCAACACTGACCTGTCTCTAGTCCTCCCCCAACACTATGACCTGTCTCTAGTCCTCCCCCCAACACTGACCTGTCTCTAGTCCTCCCCAACACTATGACCTGTCTCTAGTCCTCCCCCCAACACTGACCTGTCTCTAGTCCTCCCCCAACACTATGACCTGTTTCTAGTCCTCCCCAACACTATGACCTGTTTCTAGTCCTCCCCAACACTATGACCTGTTTCTAGTCCTCCCCAACACTATGACCTGTCTCTAGTCCTCCCCCCAACACTGACCTGTCTCTAGTCCTCCCCCAACACTATGACCTGTCTCTAGTCCTCCCCCAACACTGACCTGTCTCTAGTCCTCCCCCAACACTATGACCTGTCTCTAGTCCTCCCCCAACACTGACCTGTTTCTAGTCCTCCCCCAACACTATGACCTGTCTCTAGTCCTCCCCCAACACTGACCTGTTTCTAGTCCTCCCCCAACACTATGACCTGTCTCTAGTCCTCCCCCAACACTATGACCTGTCTCTAGTCCTCCCCAACACTATGACCTGTCTCTAGTCCTCCCCCAACACTATGACCTGTCTCTAGTCCTCCCCCAACACTATGACCTGTTTCTAGTCCTCCCCCAACACTATGACCTGTTTCTAGTCCTCCCCCAACACTATGACCTGTTTCTATTCCTCCCCAACACTATGACCTGTCTCTAGTCCTCCCCCAACACTGACCTGTCTCTAGTCCTCCCCCAACACTATGACCTGTTTCTATTCCTCCCCAACACTATGACCTGTCTCTAGTCCTCCCCCAACACTATGACCTGTCTCTAGTCCTCCCCCAACACTGTGACCTGGTTTTATTGATTATTGCTCCACTAAACACCAGTTATTGATAATGCTGTGGTATGGTTTATTGATGCACTTCCATTCCATACTCAGAAGAAATACAAAATTGTAAAAACATGTGATGGCCATTGTCCAGGTCTTTACTCTAGGTGTTAAAGGGGAAGTCTATGATAATGGTTCCTCACCCTGAAAATAGTCTATAGGCCAGGACAAACTGTAACCCACGGTCGGTTTTCTTTAAACAGACACTAGAAACGCCAGCTAATTTAAGCTAAACCACTGCTAGCTAACAATCAACGGGAGTGATTGCGGCTGAACTTCCCCTTTAACTGAAGGCTGACTGTTTTCTTTGACCCTCACAGGGGATGGAAGTTCTCCATGGCAACGCAGGTAGCCATGCAGAACTCTGGGTCCTATTCGATTGCTCAGTTCCAGTCCCGCATGATCAGGTAAGCCATCCGGGCTTTGTGTTTGTCCACATATCCCATAGAGGAAGACCCAGAGGGATAACGTGTTCTAGAGCAGAGTTGTCAGTCTGAATTCCTGGAGGGAAAAGGGTCTGTGGGATTTCGCTCTTCTTTGGACTTGATGGATCCGTGAAAACCAAAGCAGACACACCTATCCAGTTCAACACATTGTTCATTTAGCTGTTGTATTAGTCCCCTAATAGTCCATTTTAAAGTCCACTGACTGACCTGCTGCATTTGGGGAAAGTCTTCAGTTTCTACTAAGGTGTCTCATCCTAATTCACCCCTCAGGTGGGCCAAGCTTCGTATCAACATGCTCCCCGCCACCATCTGTGAGCCCATCTCGGAGTGTTTCGTAGCCAGCCTGATCATTGGCTGGGCAGCGCATCACGTGTTCCGCTGGGATATAATGGTCTTCTTCATGTGCCACTGTCTGGCCTGGTTCATCTCTGACTACATCCAGCTCCGAGGGGTCCAGGTACATGCACGCACACACAGGTTTAGGGACCGGATGGAGTGCGCTCTACTCCTAACACTCTCTACTGACTCTCAATAGCTGCTTTTACATTGTCACACTTAATCTGTGCACCCCAAGTGCTTGCTAGCGCCAGAGAGGTTTTGAAAGTCAAGAGACTCGAGTAGCGATTTACTTCCTGTAACTTGAGACAGAAACATGGAGAATAAAGCTGTAGCTGTTTATTTAACACAGGGTGGTGCGCCAGCCTTCTCCAAACTGGACTACGCTGTAGCCTGGTTCATCAGAGAGTCCATGACCATCCAGATCTTCCTGTCGGCGCTGTGGGACCCCACCATCAGCTGGAGAACGGGGCGCTACAGGTTACGATGTGGAGGTACGGCCGAGGAGATCCTGGACGTATAGCTGCCTGCCTGAGTCCCACCTAAAGGGACCATAACCTGGGTCCAATCACCCCCCAGGGGCCAGAGACAATACCAGACACAGACTGAACTGCCTCCCAAATGGCACCCTATTCCCTATATAGTGCACTTTCTGACCTGGACCCACACTTGCCCATACTTTTTGCTCTGCTCAAAAGTAGTGGACTATGCAGAGAATAGGGTGCCATTTGGGACGTGGCCAGAGAGATGGTAACATTGAGAAGAAAGAAAGAAACAGCTATGGGCATGAGGAACAGTAGAAGAAGAGAGAAAGAAACAGCTATGGGCATGAGGAACAGTAGAAGAAGAGAGAAAGAAACAGCTATGGGCATGAGGAACAGTAGAAGAAGAGAGAAACAAACAGCTATGGGCATGAGGAACAGTAGAAGAAGAGAGAAACAAACAGCTATGGGCATGAGGAACAGTAGAAGAAGAGAGAAACAAACAGCTATGGGCATGAGGAACAGTAGAAGAAGAGAGAAACAAACAGTCCTCCAAAGTGTTGGCCGTTTTTAACCTGTGTGTTAAAATGTTTTGATTCTTTGTTACCGGAGCTATTTTCTCCCTGTTTTATTTAAACTCTTACTTCAACTGTCAAGGGTCTCCTGCTCTTCTCCGGGAGAGTTACTTCCTGGTTGTGAAGGCTTTTATTACAACCCAGCACTAACACACTTTGGTCTGGACCATGATTAGCTGATTGGGTGTATTAGTGCAGAGCTGGAACAAAAGCCTGCACCCCCCTGACTCTCTACAGTATGACAGTCTGCTTTACATTCTTTCCCTGAAGTATGAGAATCCTCATCTTCTTAACGTGAAGTTCCTCTGACTCGTCTGGTCTGTCAGTGTTCTGTATTTAAACAGAGACTGTCTGGTCTGTCAGTGTTCTGTATTTAAACAGAGACTGTCTGGTCTGTCAGTGTTCTGTATTTAAACAGAGACTGTCTGGTCTGTCAGTGTTCTGTATTTAAACAGAGACTGTCTAGTCTGTCAGTGTTCTGTATTTAAACAGAGACTGTCTGGTCTGTCAGTGTTCTGTATTTAAACAGAGACTGTCTGGTCTGTCAGTGTTCTGTATTTAAACAGAGACTGTCTAGTCTGTCAGTGTTCTGTATTTAAACAGAGACTGTCTAGTCTGTCAGTGTTCTGTATTTAAACAGAGACTGTCTAGTCTGTCAGTGTTCTGTATTTAAACAGAG
>NC_059206.1:12905254-12970464 GCF_020615455.1 Coregonus clupeaformis
GAACAGTAACTGAATGCCTCGATGCCTGTCTGCCTGCCCGCTCTATATAGCAAGCCACAGCCACGTGACTCACTGTCTGTAGGAGCGAACCATTTTGGTGAACGGGCTGGTGTACCTAATTATGTTCCATAATAATCAACACTCCTAGCTTGGGTAGTTGGAGCTATGCGTGTTACGCCTTGTCCTCAGCCTCCTAGTCAGATCATTACTCTGTTCCACCAGGTTAGATAGTATATTAATACTGTATGTAAGTCCCAACAGCCCTGCGCTGTGATGCCATGACCTCCAAGTGCTGGTCTGGGATCAGTTTAGACTTTTAGATCATAATGAATCAGATGATATGGAGAGGGAGGACCTGATCCTAGTCTGAGATGCTTTGCGGATACGGACCCAGGTCCTGTACTCATGATGTGTTTCAAAGTAGGGGTGCTGATCTAGGATCCATTCTGGCTTGGACAAGGCTGCTTACCCCAAGGGCTCTGGTCCAAAGTAGTGAACTATTAAGGGAATAGGATCCGTTTTGGACGCAGCCTGTCCACACTTTAACATAAAGGCCTCAGTCTAACAGAAGAACAGATCTACATGGGATCCATTACTCATTCTGTCTTGTCTATTGGGTAGATGCTAGAGGATCTTTTCATGTGTTATGCATATGTATTCAGTTCGGTTGATACCATTACAAGCACTGCTTTATGACACATCATTTATTTAAAGTTTGACCATATTTTAATTTTCCCTCTAAATTTTGTAGGTATCTAATCTACTAGCAATGGAAAAACAAAGGCTGGACAAACTTGTGTTTTGGAGGGGAATTTTGTTTTTTTTGTTTTTATATGAATTGTTTACTTGTGTATTGTACAGCTGGAAAGTGTGTCAGGATAAATTAAAGCTTTATCAAACCATACCAAGGTGTACAGTCTACATTGTATACTTATTGTTTTATATAATATAAATATTGTATTGCTCCAATATTATCTAACTTCAGTGGTCTTTATATTGAGTTACACTTATTTTCTACAGGAGGTAGTTGTAGACAGGAAGTTGTCTCATTTGTTTTTAAGTGAATTTCATGGTGTTCAAGCTGTCATCCTTGTGTTTAAAGCTCTTTTTAGATGGCATAATCTGTATGTAAAAACATTCTTGAATATTATTCAAGCACTTTATGTGGCACTATTTTGTTTATTGGTAAGTGTGCCCTGTTAAAAGATCGCTAGCTAACTTAGAATGAGCTGCTCCCGTTGGAACGAATGGCATTTTGCTAGGCAGCACGGATGTACCATTCAAGTGAATGTAAATGGACTTAAAGGATCACTGCTACACTGTTACAGGTCTATGCAAATGGCTTTAAAGTATCACTGCTACACGGTTACAGGTCTATGCAAATGGCCTTAAAGTATCCCTGCTACACTGTTACAGGTCTATGCAAATGGCCTTAAAGGATCACTGCTACACTGTTACAGGTCTATGCAAATGGCCTTAAAGGATCACTGCTACACTGTTACAGGTCTATGCAAATGGCCTTAAAGTATCCCTGCTACACTGTTACAGGTCTATGCAAATGGCCTTAAAGTATCCCTGCTACACTGTTACAGGTCTATGCAAATGGCCTTAAAGTATCCCTGCTACACTGTTACAGGTCTATGCAAATGGCTTTAAAGTATCACTGCTACACTGTTACAGGTCTATGCAAATGGCTTTAAAGTATCACTGCTACACTGTTACAGGTCTATGCAAATGGCTTTAAAGTATCACTGCTACACTATTACAGGTCTATGCAAATGGCTTTAAAGTATCACTGCTACACTATTACAGGTCTATGCAAATGGCTTTAAAGTATCACTGCTACACTGTTACAGGTCTATGCAAATGGCCTTTAAAGTATCCCTGCTACACTGTTACAGGTCTATGCAAATGGCCTTAAAGTATCCCTGCTACACTGTTACAGGTCTATGCAAATGTATATTTATGTTACATGCTACTTACGTTAAACTATACTTACCTCTAAATTGGTCCAAATTGTTATTTTGGGATCATCTAAAGAGTGATTATATTTTCATGTGTAAACTGTTTGGCAGTACTACATTAACATTTCAGTCATTTTAGCAGACTCTCTTATCCAGAGCGACTTACAGTTAGTGAGTGCATATATTTTTCATACTGGCCCCCCGTGGGAATCAAACCCACAACCCTGGCGTTGCAAGCACCATGCTCTACCAACTGAGCTACACGGGACTGTTATATTTACCTTATACTTTCCTGCTGTATGCAAGGCTTATTTTTGTATTGCAGTTTCACACTTGATAATTGTACATTCAACCTGTCAAAGACCGTGGTCCTCTGTAGCTCAAATGGCATGTTATATTATTATAAAGACAACACCTGCCTGTTCCTTGGAGGAGTTTATTAAGTGTTTAGCTGGCTGTTGGACACATGCTCATTGGGAGTACGTTCAGCGATGACAATATGATTAGTTATTATATAGCTCTTTATATGATTCGTTATTATATAGCTGTTTATATGATTAGTTATTATATAGCTGTTTATATGATTAGTTATTATATAGCTGTTTATATGATTAGTTATTATATAGCTGTTTATATGATTAGTTATTATATAGCTGTTTATATGATTCGTTATTATATAGCTGTTTATATGATTCGTTATTATATAGCTGTTTACAGTGGGGAAAAAAAGTATTTAGTCAGCCACCAATTGTGCAAGTTCTCCCACTTAAAAAGATGAGAGAGGCCTGTAATTTTCATCATAGGTACACGTCAACTATGACAGACAAAATGAAGAAAACAAATCCAGAAAATCACATTGTAGGATTTTTAATGAATTTATTTGCAAATTATGGTGGAAAATAAGTATTTGGTCAATAACAAAAGTTTCTCAATACTTTGTTATATACCCTTTGTTGGCAATGACACAGGTCAAACGTTTTCTGTAAGTCTTCACAAGGTTTTCACACACTGTTGCTGGTATTTTGGCCCATTCCTCCATGCAGATCTCCTCTAGAGCAGTGATGTTTTGGGGCTGTCGCTGGGCAACACGGACTTTCAACTCCCTCCAAAGATTTTCTATGGGGTTGAGATCTGGAGACTGGCTAGGCCACTTGAAATGCTTCTTACGAAGCCACTCCTTCATTGCCCGGGCGGTGTGTTTGGGATCATTGTCATGCTGAAAGACCCAGCCACGTTTCATCTTCAATGCCCTTGCTGATGGAAGGAGGTTTTCACTCAAAATCTCACGATACATGGCCCCATTAATTTTTTCCTTTACACAGATCAGTCGTCCTGGTCCCTTTGCAGAAAAACAGCCCCAAAGCATGATGTTTCCACCCCCATGCTTCACAGTAGGTATGGTGTTCTTTGGATGCAACTCAACATTCTTTGTCCTCCAAACACGACGAGTTGAGTTTTTACCAAAAAGTTCTATTTTGGTTTCATCTGACCATATGACATTCTCCCAATCCTCTTCTGGATCATCCAAATGCACTCTAGCAAACTTCAGACGGGCCTGGACATGTACTGGCTTAAGCAGGGGGACACGTCTGGCACTGCAGGATTTGAGTCCCTGGCGGCGTAGTGTGTTACTGATGGTAGGCTTTGTTACTTTGGTCCCAGCTCTCTGCAGGTCATTCACTAGGTCCCCCCGTGTGGTTCTGGGATTTTTGCTCACCGTTCTTGTGATCATTTTGACCCCACGGGGTGAGATCTTGCGTGGAGCCCCAGATCGATGGAGATTATCTGTGGTCTTGTATGTCTTCCATTTCCTAATAATTGCTCCCACAGTTGATTTCTTCAAACCAAGCTGCTTACCTATTGCAGATTCAGTCTTCCCAGCCTGGTGCAGGTCTACAATTTTGTTTCTGATGTCCTTTGACAGCTCTTTGGTCTTGGCCATAGTGGAGTTTGGAGTGTGACTGTTTGAGGTTGTGGACAGGTGTCTTTTATACTGATAACAAGTTCAAACAGGTGCCATTAATACAGGTAACGAGTGGAGGACAGAGGAGCCTCTTAAAGAAGAAGTTACAGGTCTGTGAGAGCCAGAAATCTTGCTTGTTGTAGGTGACCAAATACTTATTTTCCACCATAATTTGCAAATAAATTCATTAAAAATCCTACAATGTGATTTTCTGGAATTTTTTTTCTCAATTTGTCTGTCATAGTTGACGTGTACCTATGATGACAATTACAGGCCTCTCTCATCTTTTTAAGTGGGAGAACTTGCACAATTGGTGGCTGACTAAATACTTTTTTCCCCACTGTATATGATTCGTTATTATATAGCTGTTTATATTATTAGTTATTATATAGCTGTTTATATGATTAGTTATTATATAGCTGTTTATACGATTAGTTATTATATAGCTCTTTATATGATTAGTTATTATATAGCTCTTTATATGATTAGTTATTATATAGCTGTTTATATGATTAGTTATTATATAGCTGTTTATATGATTAGTTATTATATAGCTGTTTATATGATTAGTTATTATATAGCTGTTTATATGATTAGTTATTATATAGCTGTTTATATGATTAGTTATTATATAGCTGTTTATATGATTAGTTATTATATAGCTGTTTATATGATTAGTTATTATATAGCTCTTTATATGATTAGTTATTATATAGCTGTTTATATGATTAGTTATTATATAGCTGTTTATATGATTAGTTATTATATAGCTCTTTATATGATTAGTTATTATATAGCTGTTTATATGATTAGTTATTATATAGCTGTTTATATGATTAGTTATTATATAGCTCTTTATATGATTAGTTATTATGTAGCTCTTTATATGATTAGTTATTATATAGCTGTTTATATGATTAGTTATTATATAGCTCTTTATATGATTAGTTATTATATAGCTGTTTATATGATTAGTTATTATATAGCTGTTTATATGATTAGTTATTATATAGCTGTTTATATGATCTCCACAGCCGGAACCAAATCTGGCCTGCACACTGGCGAGCCATGTTAAGTCTGTTACAGCGCAGAACTAATGTCTATTCTATATAATGTCTATTCTATATAATGTATATTCTATATAATGTCTACTCTATATAATGTCTATTCTATATAATGTCTACTCTATATAATGTCTATTCTATATAATGTCTATTCTATATAATGTCTACTCTATATAATGTCTATTCTATATAATGTCTATTCTATATAATGTCTATTCTATATAATGTCTATTCTATATAATGTATATTCTATATAATGTATATTCTATATAATGTCTACTCTATATAATGTCTATTCTATATAATGTATATTCTATATAATGTCTACTCTATATAATGTCTATTCTATATAATGTCTATTCTATATAATGTATATTCTATATAATGTCTATTCTATATAATGTCTATTCTATATAATGTATATTCTATATAATGTCTACTCTATATAATGTATATTCTATATAATGTCTATTCTATATAATGTCTACTCTATATAATGGCTATTCTATATAATGTATATTCTATATAATGTCTACTCTATATAATGTCTATTCTATATAATGTCTATTCTATATAATGTATATTCTATATAATGTCTATTCTATATAATGTCTATTCTATATAATGTATATTCTATATAATGTCTACTCTATATAATGTATATTCTATATAATGTCTACTCTATATAATGTCTACTCTATATAATGTCTATTCTATATAATGTATATTCTATATAATGTCTATTCTATATAATGTATATTCTATATAATGTCTATTCTATATAATGTCTATTCTATATAATGTATATTCTATATAATGTCTACTCTATATAATGTCTATTCTATATAATGTCTATTCTATATAATGTATATTCTATATAATGTCTATTCTATATAATGTCTATTCTATATAATGTCTATTCTATATAATGTCTACTCTATATAATGTCTATTCTATATAATGTCTATTCTATATAATGTATATTCTATATAATGTCTATTCTATATAATGTCTATTCTATATAATGTATATTCTATATAATGTCTACTCTATATAATGTCTATTCTATATAATGTCTATTCTATATAATGTATATTCTATATAATGTCTATTCTATATAATGTCTATTCTATATAATGTCTATTCTATATAATGTCTACTCTATATAATGTCTATTCTATATAATGTCTATTCTATATAATGTATATTCTATATAATGTCTATTCTATATAATGTCTATTCTATATAATGTCTATTCTATATAATGTCTATTCTATATAATGTATATTCTATATAATGTATATTCTATATAATGTCTATTCTATATAATGTCTATTCTATATAATGTCTATTCTATATAATGTCTATTCTATATAATGTCTATTCTATATAATGTCTACTCTATATAATGTCTATTCTATATAATGTCTATTCTATATAATGTATATTCTATATAATGTCTATTCTATATAATGTCTATTCTATATAATGTATATTCTATATAATGTCTATTCTATATAATGTCTATTCTATATAATGTATATTCTATATAATGTCTATTCTATATAATGTATATTCTATATAATGTCTATTCTATATAATGTCTATTCTATATAATGTATATTCTATATAATGTCTATTCTATATAATGTCTATTCTATATAATGTCTATTCTATATAATGTCTACTCTATATAATGTCTATTCTATATAATGTCTATTCTATATAATGTCTATTCTATATAATGTCTATTCTATATAATGTCTACTCTATATAATGTCTACTCTATATAATGTATATTCTATATAATGTCTACTCTATATAATGTCTATTCTATGTAATGTATATTCTATATAATGTATATTCTATATAATGTCTACTCTATATAATGTCTATTCTATATAATGTATATTCTATATAATGTCTACTCTATATAATGTCTATTCTATATAATGTCTATTCTATATAATGTATATTCTATATAATGTCTATTCTATATAATGTCTATTCTATATAATGTCTACTCTATATAATGTCTATTCTATATAATGTCTATTCTATATAATGTATATTCTATATAATGTCTATTCTATATAATGTCTACTCTATATAATGTCTACTCTATATAATGTATATTCTATATAATGTCTACTCTATATAATATCTATTCTATATAATGTATATTCTATATAATGTCTACTCTATATAATGTCTATTCTATATAATGTCTATAGTCTACTCTATGTAATGTATTTATGTTATTCTATATAATGTCTATTCTATATAATGTCTATTCTATATAATGTCTACTCTATATAATGTATATTCTATATAATGTCTTCTATATAATATCTATTCTATATAATGTCTATTCTATATAATGTCTATTCTATATAATGTCTATTCTATATAATGTATATGCTATATGTCTACTCTATGTAATGTATATTCTATATAATGTATATTCTATATAATGTCTATTCTATATAATGTCTATTCTATATAATGTCTACTCTATATAATATCTATTCTATATAATGTCTATTCTATATAATGTCTATTCTATATAATGTCTATTCTATATAATGTATATGCTATATGTCTACTCTATGTAATGTATATTCTATATAATGTCTATTCTATATAATGTCTATTCTATATAATGTATATTCTATATAATGTCTACTCTATATAATGTCTATTCTATATAATGTCTATTCTATATAATGTATATTCTATATAATGTCTATTCTATATAATGTCTATTCTATATAATGTATATTCTATATAATGTCTACTCTATATAATGTATATTCTATATAATGTCTACTCTATATAATGTCTACTCTATATAATGTCTATTCTATATAATGTATATTCTATATAATGTCTACTCTATATAATGTCTACTCTATATAATGTATATTCTATATAATGTCTATTCTATATAATGTCTATTCTATATAATGTCTACTCTATATAATGTATATTCTATATAATGTCTTCTATATAATATCTATTCTATATAATGTCTATTCTATATAATGTCTATTCTATATAATGTCTATTCTATATAATGTATATGCTATATGTCTACTCTATGTAATGTATATTCTATATAATGTATATTCTATATAATGTCTATTCTATATAATGTCTATTCTATATAATGTCTACTCTATATAATATCTATTCTATATAATGTCTATTCTATATAATGTCTATTCTATATAATGTCTATTCTATATAATGTATATGCTATATGTCTACTCTATGTAATGTATATTCTATATAATGTCTACTCTATATAATGTCTATTCTATATAATGTATATTCTATATAATGTATATTCTATATAATGTCTATTCTATATAATGTCTACTCTATATAATGTATATTCTATATAATGTCTATTCTATATAATGTCTACTCTATATAATGTCTATTCTATATAATGTCTATTCTATATAATGTCTACTCTATATAATGTATATTCTATATAATGTCTATTCTATATAATGTCTATTCTATATAATGTCTACTCTATATAATGTCTATTCTATATAATGTATATTCTATATAATGTCTATTCTATATAATGTCTACTCTATATAATGTATATTCTATATAATGTATATGCTATATGTCTACTCTATGTAATGTATATTCTATATAATGTCAACTCTATATAATGTCTATTCTATATAATGTCTACTCTATATAATGTCTATTCTATATAATGTATATTCTATATAATGTCTATTCTATATAATGTCTACTCTATATAATGTCTACTCTATATAATGTATATTCTATATAATGTATATGCTATATGTCTACTCTATGTAATGTCTATTCTATATAATGTCTACTCTATATAATGTATATGCTATATGTCTACTCTATGTAATGTATATTCTATATAATGTATATGCTATATGTCTACTCTATGTAATGTCTATTCTATATAATGTCTACTCTATATAATGTATATGCTATATGTCTACTCTATGTAATGTATATTCTATATAATGTATATGCTATATGTCTACTCTATGTAATGTCTATTCTATATAATGTCTACTCTATATAATGTATATGCTATATGTCTACTCTATGTAATGTATATTCTATATAATGTATATTCTATATAATGTCTACTCTATATAATGTATATTCTATATAATGTCTATTCTATATAATGTCTATTCTATATAATGTCTATTCTATATAATGTATATTCTATATAATGTCTACTCTATATAATGTTTATTCTATATAATGTATATTCTATATAATGTATATTCTATATAATGTCTATTCTATATAATGTCTACTCTATATAATGTATATTCTATATAATGTATATTCTATATAATGTCTATTCTATATAATGTCTACTCTATATAATGTATATTCTATATAATGTCTACTCTATATAATGTCTACTCTATATAATGTCTACTCTATATAATGTCTATTCTATATAATGTCTACTCTATATAATGTCTACTCTATATAATGTATATTCTATATAATGCCTACTCTATATAATGTCTATTCTATATAATGTATATTCTATATAATGCCTACTCTATATAATGTCTATTCTATATAATGTCTACTCTATATAATGTCTATTCTATATAATGTCTACTCTATATAATGTCTATTCTATATAATGTCTACTCTATATAATGTCTACTCTATATAATGTCTATTCTATATAATGTCTATTCTATATAATGTCTACTCTATATAATGTATATTCTATATAATGCCTATTCTATATACAGTGAGGGGAAAAAAGTATTTGATCCCCTGCTGATTTTGTACGTTTGCCCACTGACAAAGACATGATCAGTCTATAATTTTAATGGTAGGTTTATTTGAACAGTGAGAGACAGAATAACAACAAAAATATCCATAAAAACGCATATCAAAAATGTTATAAATTGATTTGCATTTTAATGAGGGAAAGAAGTATTTGACCCCTCTGCAAAACATGACTTAGTACTTGGTGGCAAAACCCTTGTTGGCAATCACAGAGGTCAGACGTTTCTTGTAGTTGGCCACCAGGTTTGCACACATCTCAGGAGGGATTTTGTCCCACTCCTCTTTGCAGATCTTCTCCAAGTCATTAAGGTTTCGAGGCTGACATTTGGCAACTCGAACCTTCAGCTCCCTCCACAGATTTTCTATGGGATTAAGGTCTGGAGACTGGCTAGGCCACTCCAGGACCTTAATGTGCTTCTTCTTGAGCCACTCCTTTGTTGCCTTGGCCGTGTGTTTTGGGTCATTGTCATGCCGGAATACCCATCCACGACCCATTTTCAATGCCCTGGCTGAGGGAAGGAGGTTCTCACCCAAGATTTGACAGTACATGGCCCTGTCCATCGTCCCTTTGATGCGGTGAAGTTGTCCTGTCCCCTTAGCAGAAAAACACCCCCAAAGCATAATGTTTCCACCTCCGTTGTCAATATAACAATTTGTTCGGCACTTTTGAAATGTACAGCAACAGAATTCAGAACATGGGCCGTTCTAACAGTGTTCTCCCTGTACACCAAGTCAGAACCGTAGGATAAATAAAGGGGGCATATAAGCAGACAATGAAAGCTCTTACAATATTCGATGATTACATTTCTCTAAAACAGGCTATAGGCTACATGTGCACCACCAAGTCAGAACAGTAGGGGGGGGGAAAGGGACCAAATGATTAGGGTGAGGCACATGGGCTACTAACAGTTTACTACACAACATACACTTAGTATTACTTTCTTAGCTACAGTATACCTTGTTGTGCTGAGTTCACTTGAACAGGAAGGTGGCGCGGCGGTCCTTTTGTGGGCAAATGTTGTCATCAAAGTCTGGCATTCTCTGGATTTATGGTTCTTTCAAGACAACTGGGAACTCGGGGAAAAAAAACAATGTTGAATCATGAGGTAAGTGATCTTCAAGTCAGAGCTCTAGAAAGAGGCCCAAGTTCCCGACTTGGAATTCTGAGTTGGATGACCGTTCACAACGTATCTTCCCATTCAGAGCTCATTTTTCCAAGTTCCCAGTTGTCTTAAACTCACTGAAGTCTGAGATTTCCCAGTTCCGAGTTTCGAGTTGTTTTGAACACGGCAGAAGTCGTGCTGGACTGACAGCATGGCCAATGTATTCAACATTTTCTGGCCCGTGGTGCTGCATGTTTATCCTTTTAAGCTTGGAGAAGAGGCCCTTAAACCCAGACGTGGACCACACACCCTCTCCACTGAATAGCAGGCTAGTGATTGCTTTGCAACACTTGCAGTTAGCCACTGATTCCTTCCAAACCACTCATTGTTGAATTTGTGATTTCCATCTTGTTGTGTAATGTTTATGTCAAATGGCCGATGAGCACCGATACGTTTTATCTATAATTTATCTTCATATGACAAGGATTGAAAAAGGATTTGCCAGTAGGTTGTTGACTTGATTCATGATGACCGCTTGTGTAGCTTGCTAGCTAAGATTTTGAAAGTAAAATGTTGACATGATCAGTCCAATCAAAGCTACGGTAGATATAACGTGATTTGACGTCATTTTATCTGTGGCCAATGACCTTGAGCCTTGTCGGATGGTCACTTCTAATGTAAATCTATGGCAACACCCAAGATGCTTGAATTTTAGAGCTCTTAGGCTGGGAAATGTTAGCTAAGTTGAGGTGAGGGCTCATGATCAATAGTCTAGCGGTTGAAAGCAATGCAGATCTTCTCTACACATGAGCTTCCCTGATGTTTTTTTCCTGAACTTTCCAATACTTTTCTGTTGCATTTCAGTTACTTGGCCTACTGACGCGAATACACATTTGTACAGTTTTCCCATACGTTATTGAAGTCATTTGACATATTTTTGTATTGTTTAAAAAGGTCATAAGGCCTACAGGGTTTCAATAACAACATAGCTGAAACCAATATTGGCTTAATTGACTTACTGAATTTATTCTCTTAATTGTAGGCTACTTGCTGAAAGACTTTTAAAAATATTATTGTAACAGTAGAATGTAACCTCATGGGTTATTACAGTGGGGGAAAAAAAGTATTTAGTCAGCCTCCAATTGTAATTTTCATCATAGGCACACGTCAACAATGACAGACAACTTGAGATTTTTTTTCTCCAGAAAATCACATTGTAGGATTTTTTATGAATTTATTTGCAAATTATGGTGGAAAATAAGTATTTGGTCACCTACAAACAAGCAAGATTTCTGGCTCTCACAGACCTGTAACTTCTTCTTTAAGAGGCTCCTCTGTCCTCCACTCGTTACCTGTATTAATGGCACCTGTTTGAACTTGTTATCAGTATAAAAGACACCTGTCCACAACCTCAAACAGTCACACTCCAAACTCCACTATGGCCAAGACCAAAGAGCTGTCAAAGGACACCAGAAACAAAATTGTAGACCTGCACCAGGCTGGGAAGACTGAATCTGCAATAGGTAAGCAGCTTGGTTTGAAGAAATCAACTGTGGGAGCAATTATTAGGAAATGGAAGACATACAAGACCACTGATAATCTCCCTCGATCTGGGGCTCCACGCAAGATCTCACCCCGTGGGGTCAAAATGATCACAAGAACGGTGAGCAAAAATCCCAGAACCACACGGGGGACCTAGTGAATGACCTGCAGAGAGCTGGGACCAAAGTAACAAAGCCTACCATCAGTAACACACTACGCCGACAGGGACTCAAATCCTGCAGTGCAAGACGTGTCCCCCTGCTTAAGCCAGTACATGTCCAGGCCCGTCTGAAGTTTGCTAGAGTGCATTTGGATGATCCAGAAGAGGATTGGGAGAATGTCATATGGTCAGATGAAACCAAAATAGAACTTTTTGGTAAAAACTCAACTCGTCGTGTTTGGAGGACAAAGAATGCTGAGTTACATCCAAAGAACACCATACCTACTGTGAAGCATGGGGGTGGAAACATCATGCTTTGGGGCTGTTTTTCTGCAAAGGGACCAGGATGACTGATCCGTGTAAAGGAAAGAATGAATGGGGCCATGTATCGTGAGATTTTGAGTGAAAACCTCCTTCCATCAGCAAGGGCATTGAATATGAAACGTGGCTGGGTCTTTCAGCATGACAATGATCCCAAACACACCGCCCGGGCAACGAAGGAGTGGCTTCGTAAGAAGCATTTCAAGGTGCTGGAGTGGCCTAGCCAGTCTAGCCAGGTCAGCCAGATCTCAACCCCATAGAAAATCTTTGGAGGGAGTTGAAAGTCTGTGTTGCCCAGTGACAGCCCCAAAACATCACTGCTCTAGAGGAGATCTGCATGGAGGAATGGGCCAAAATACCAGCAACAGTGTGTGAACCTTGTGAAGACTTACAGAAAACGTTTGACCTGTGTCATTGCCAACAAAGGGTATATAACAAAGTATTGAGAAACTTTTGTTATTGACCAAATACTTATTTTCCACCATAATTTGCAAATAAATTCATTAAAAATCCTACAATGTGATTTTCTGGATTTTTTTTTCTCATTTTGTCTGTCATAGTTGACGTGTACCTATGATGAAAATTACAGGCCTCTCTCATCTTTTTAAGTGGGAGAACTTGCACAATTGGTGGCTGACTAAATACTTTTTTCCCCCACTGTATATATATATATATATATATAATTATAATATCATATAATTGCATATGGGTTACAATCCACTGAATTAAAAATAATAAGTGTTGATTATTTGTCCTTGGGGGAGGGAGAGCACAGTGCATGGAAGAAAACACAGTGCTGCAAACAGGGGGTGCTGGAAGTGCTGCAGGTAGACTGAAAACCATTTGCCAAATTATATAATTAGCCTACTCCTGTCTCTATAAATAAATGAAATAATTGAAAATACTACACCAGCATAATTTAGCCACAGAGGATAAATAGCTTATATATATATTTTTTTTATATCTGTAGATTGTGTTTTGTCACATTATGAGCACATAGTCAGAATCCTGCAAATATAAAACAGCTGATTGTTGACTTGTGGCTGTCAATGAACAGGGTATTTGGCAATATTTCAAAATATAATTGCGGGAGAAATCTGTTTTGAATGCCACTGGAAAGTCGGTGCACTATAAGTTCCTCCTCATATTGTAGGCCTACGGTCTGTGTATCCACTCTTTTCATTGGCCTATGCTATTGGCTGTGTTTAAGACATGGGTCGTTCGTTTTATTGATCTCAGAAAATAAATGTAAATGTCATTATCTTGTCATTTTGGTCATTTGGGTGGTATTAAAAAATATTATAATGCCTCCAGTCATGTAAAATGACGTAGAATTGCAGGAAATTATTTTAGAAAAAGTTTTTCTCAGCCCCACAAACTCCTCAGCACCTGATCTTCGGGACTCTGCCCCTGGTCTTCGGGACTCAGCCCCTGGTCTTCGGGACTCCGCCCCTGGTCTTCGGGACTCAGCCCCTTGGTCTTCGGGACTCAGCCCCTTGGTCTTCGGGACTCAGCCCCTTGGTCTTCGGGACTCAGCCCCTGGTCTTCGGGACTCAGCCCCTTGGTCTTCGGGACTCAGCCCCTGGTCTTCGGGACTCAGCCCCTGGTCTTCGGGACTCAGCCCCTTGGTCTTCGGGACTCAGCCCCTTGGTCTTCGGGACTCAGCCCCTTGGTCTTCGGGACTCAGCCCCTTGGTCTTCGGGACTCAGCCCCTTGGTCTTCGGGACTCAGCCCCTTGGTCTTCGGGACTCAGCCCCTGGTCTTCGGGACTCAGCCCCTTGGTCTTCGGGACTCAGCCCCTGGTCTTCGGGACTCAGCCCCTTGGTCTTCGGGACTCAGCCCCTTGGTCTTCGGGACTCAGCCCCTGGTCTTCGGGACTCCGCTGTGACGACCCCACTCTAGCTCATATGACTTGAATTTGTGTTATGTTGTTTCTGTCTGTAGACAGAGTTTTTGCAATATTTAAATAAAGCATTTGATTTAGTCAGTTATCAGTTATTCCATACCAAGGCTAGATGAGGCTGAATGGCAACAACACGCAACTGCAACGCAACTCATTCATCTCATTGGTACATTGACTGTTCAGTCTTTTGAATATTCCATCAATGAAAATATGGATTTCTTGGCTGAATGAAGGTTTTATTAAAAGGGACACACATACACAATAAAGGAAGTTTATCAAATAAAGTCATTGACTGGAAAAGTAATTTACTACAGCCACATCCTCTCCCCTTCCTTTGCTTAACTGGGGGAATGGGATGGAGAAATGCTTTACAGTAGGCAGGGTGCGGCTCAACAGGCACAATGCGACCCAAAGGGCACCCTATTTCCCTGTATAATGCCCGATGGGTCCTGGTCAAAAATGTGTGCACCATGTAATGAAATAAGGTGCCATTTCAGACGCATTCCATCTGTTGATGAAGCCACCTGAAATCAACTGTCTCCATCCCTCTCCTCGTGGATATTCAAGCACGGATGGGTGTAAGCATTGGATAGGTGTAAGCATTGGACAGGTGTAAGCATTGGCTTGAGCTACTTTTCCACCATGGTTAAATCCCTGAGACGAGAAGAAATTAGGAAGTCCACACTTTGGGAGAAGGACAATGGATATGCAGCCAATGTTAATGGTCACACACCTTGGAGTCATTAGTAAAACATAAATAAAAAGGTTATTCTATAGAAGGGATAATAATTTACAAGTTGTTGCAGTAGTAAACTCCATAATTAACCTATACAGCTCTGGATCCATCAGGGTGCCCTTTGCGACTGTTGGATATTAGCTTGAAATATACTTATTCATGTTTCCATACTATAACTTATTGATAACTTTACATGTATAAGGAATGTATATGTTAGGGGTCAAGGAAGGGTAGAGCGGAACTAGGTGTGTGGAAAGTTACTGAGTGAGACAAGGGGAAGTGCAGAAAGTTCATATTCTGTTCAAACACAGTATGCTATTGTTGAATATGAATGTTCTTAAAGAGGGAGGCGACGGGCAACAGTCTAGTTTCAGTACTTGATAAGGCAGACCGGAGGAGGAACCAGGACCATGAGGGAAGTGGAACTCAACTCGAGATGAAGTCAACAGATGACGAGAGAATACACTGTTGGGAGGAGGGGAGGAGGGGAGGGGAGGGGGGATTATAGTCCTATCACATATTTCCACGCCCATGAGGGTCCTAGACCTAGGCAGGGCCATGATAATACCAGTAAGAGGAACCTACTGTGTTTCTGCCTAGTAACAGAGAAGGAGTGTCTATCTTAGACACGCAAGGAGATGACTCCGCCCAGTTGGAAGGTATCAAGATGTGTGATGTATCGTGTGTTGTGTTTCCAGCTGTTTCACCCAGTGGTTCTGAATAAACTTGGTTTGAGCTTTTTCTAGTCGTCCGTTTGAGTTTTGACTCTGTTTGTTCAGAACCCAACAGGATTCATTCCAACTGATATATCAAACAAATATATTTATATTATCTTATAAAGATGATAGGGGGCCATTAGGTGGCTAGCTAGCTTAGCGTCATGGTCAGGCTGTCTGGTCTGCAGCTGCAGTTGGTATCGTTTAAGATGAGTGAATTCCAGTGGGTCAGAAGTTTACATACACTAAGTTGACTGTGCCTTTAAACAGCTTGGAAAATTCCAGAAAATTATGTAATGGTCTTAGAAGCTTCTGATAGGCTAATTTACATTATTTTAGTCAATTGGAGGTGTACCTGTGGATGTATTTCAAGGGCTACCTTCAAACTCAGTGCCTCGTTGCTTGACATCATGGGAAAATCAAAATAAATCAGCCAAGACCTCAGAAAAATAATTGTAGACCTCCACAAGTCGGCAGGTAGCTTAGTGGTTAAGAGCGTTGTGCCAGTAACCGAAAGGTCGCTGGTTCTAATCCCCGAGCCAACTAGGTGAAAACCTGTCGATGTGCCCTTGAGCAAGGCACTTAACCCTAATTGCTCCTGTAAGTCGCTCTGGATAAGAGCGTCTGCTAAATGACTAAAATGTAAATGTAAGTCTAGTTCATCCTTGGGAGCAATTTCCAAACGCCTGAAGGTACCACGTTCATCTGTACAAACAATAGTACGCAAGTATAAACACCATGGGACCACACAGCCGTCATACCGCTCAGGAAGGGGACGCGTTCTGTCTCCTAGAGATGAACGTACTTTGATGAGAAAAGTGCAAATCAATCCCAGAACAACAGCAAAGGACCTTGTGAAGATGCTGGAGGAAACAGGTACAAAAGTATATTCTATATCCACAGTAAAACGAGTCCTATATCGACATAACCTGAAAGGCCTCTCAGCAAGGAAGAAGCCACTGCTCCAAAACCGCCATAAAAAAGCCAGACTACGGTTTGCAACTGCACATGGGGACAAAGATCGTACTTTTTGGAGAAATGTCCTCTGGTTTGATGAAACACAAATAGAACTGTTTGGCCATAATGACCATTGTTATGTTTGGAGGAAAAAGGGGGTCAGCTTGCAAGCCGAAGAACACCATCCCAACCGTGAAGCACGGGGGGTGGCAGCATCATGCTGTGGGAGTGCTTTGCTGCAGGAGGGAATGGTGCACTTCACAAAATAGATGGCATCATGAGGAAGGAAAATTATGTGGATATATTGAAGCAACATCTCAAGACATCAGTCAGGAAGTTAAAGCTTGGTCGCAAATGGGTCTTCCAAATGGACAATGACCCCAAGCATACTTCCAAAGTTGTGGAAAAATGGCTTAAGGACAACAAAGTCAAGGTATTGGAGTGGCCATCACAAAGCCCTGACCTCAATCCTATAGAAAGTTTGTGGTCAGAACTGAAAAAGCTTGTGCGAGCAAGGAGGCCAACAAACCTGACTCAGTTACACCAGCTCTGTCAGGAGGAATGGGCCAAAATTCACCCAACTTATTGTGGGAAGCATGTGGAAGGCTACCCGAAACGTTTGACCCAAGTTAAACAATTTTATAGGCAATGCTACCAAATACTAATTGAGTGTATGTAAACTTCTGACCCACTGGGAATGTGATGAAATAAATAAAATATTAAATAAATCATTCTCTCTACTATTATTCTGATATTTCAAATTTCTTAAAATAAAGTGGTGATCCTAACTGACCTAAGACAGGGAATTTTTACTAGGATTAAATGTCAGGAATTGTGAAAAACTGAGTTTAAATGTATTTGGCTAAGGTGTATGTAAACATCCGACTTCAACTGTAAGTGTACATCACATCAGCTGTCTGTGACCAGGCTAAAAAATATTTTCAAGCCAAACCTTCATACCCGCAAACATCGTTGTCACCATAATACATAGTCATAGTCAACATAGCTACTAGAACTAACGGTTAGTAAACCTGCTGCAATCATGCAGTACTGTGTGTACAGTCAGCAAGCAGTTTATCAGTTACACCGGCAGGCCCCGTTGGCAATAAATTAATACAACCAAAAGCTTACCTTGACTTGGAAGAGTTCCAGTGTTGGCTAGCCATAGCCAGCTAGCTAACATAGCATCCCTCTCAGTTTGAACCGGGTGTTTGAATAGGCTAAACTAGCTAGCTGCATCCGCTAGCTAAGTGAAAGTGAGAAAAAATATGAAATATCTCTTTCTCTCTCTCTTGCTTCTCCTTAATTTTTAAATAAATTAATTTGTTCAAAACTGTTCAACTATTGTCTTTCTCTCTCTTTGAGTCAACTACTCACCACATTTTACACACTACATTGTAGAATAATAGTGAAGACATCAAAACTATGAAATAACACATATGGAATCATGTAGTAACCAAAAAAGTGTTAAACAAATCAAATATTCACCCTTTGCCTTGATGACAGCTTTGCACACTCTTAGCATTCTCTCAAGCAGCTTCACCTGGAATACTTTTCCAACAGTCTTGAAGGAGTTCCCACATATGCTGAGCACTTGTTGGCTGCTTTTCCTTCACTCTGCGGTCCGACTCATCCCAAACCATCTCAATTTGGTTGTGGTCGGGGGATTGTGGAGGCCAGGTCATCTGATGCAGCACTCCATCACTCTCCTTCTTGGTCAAATAGCCCTTACACAGCCTGGAGGTGCGTTGGGTCATTGTCCTGTTGAAAAACAAATGATAGTCCCACTAAGCCCAAACCAGATGGGATGGCGTATCGCTGCAGAATGCTGTGGTAGCCATGCTGGTTAAGTATGCCTTGAATTCTAAATAAATCACAGACAGTGTCACCAGCAAAGCACCCCCACACCATAACACCTCCTCCTCCATGCGTTACAGTGGGAATTACATTTGCAGAGATCATCCATTCACCCACACCGCGTCTCACAAAGTCACGGCGGTTTGAACCAAAAATCTCAAATTTGGACTCCAGACCATAAGACAGATTTCCACTGGTCTAATGTCCATTGCTCGTGTTTCTTGGCCGAAGCAGGTCTCTTCTTCTTATTGGTGTCCTTTAGTAGTGGTTTCTTTGCAGCAATTCGACCATGAAGGCCTGATTCACACAGTCCCCTCTGAACAGTTGATGTTGAGATGTGTCTGTTACTTGAACTCTGTGAAGCATTTATTTGGGCTGCAAAATTCTTGAAATGTTCCGTATTGACTGAGCTTCATGCTTTAAAGTAATGATGGACTGCCGTTTCTCCTTGCTTATTTGAGCTGTTCTTGCCATAATATGGACTTGGTCTTTTACCAAATAGGGCTATCTTCTGTATACCCCCCCTACCTTGTCACAACACAACTGATTGTCTCAAACACATTAAGAAGGAAATAAATTCCACAAATTAACTTTTAAGAAGGCACACCTGTTAATTGAATTGCATTCCAGGTGACTACATCATGAAGCTGATTGAGAGAATGCCAAAAGTGTGCAAAGCCGTCATCAAGGCAAAGGGTGGCTATTTGAAGTATCTCAAATATACAGAGCCTTGCAAAAATTATGATCCCCCTTGGCATTTTTCCTATTTTGTTGCATTACAACCTGTAATTTAAATTGATTTTTATTTGGATTTCATGTAATGGACATACACAAAATAGTCCAAATTGGTGAAATGAAATGAAAAAAATAACTTGTTTCAAAAAATTCGAAAAAGTAAATAACGGAAAAGTGGTGTGTGCATATGTATTCACCCCCTTTGCTATGAAGCCCCTAAATAAGATCTGGTGCAACCAATTACCTTCAGAAGTCACATAATTAGTTAAATAAAGTCCACCTGTGTGCAATCTAAGTGTCACATGATCTGTCACATGATCTCAGTATATATACACCTGTTCTGAAAGGACCCATAGTCTGCAACACCACTAAACAAGGGGAACCACCAAGCAAGCGGCACCATGAAGACCAAGGAGCTCTCCAAACAGGTCAGGGACAAAGTTGTGGAGAAGTACAGATCAGGGTTGGGTTATAAAAAAATATAATAAACTTTGAACATCCCACGGAGCACTATTAAATCCATTATTAAAAAATGGAAAGAATATGGCACCACAACAAACCTGCCAAGAGAGGGCCGCCCACCAAAACTCACAGACAAGGCAAGGAGGGCATTAATCAGAGAGGCAACAAAGAGACAAAAGATAACCCTGAAGGAGCTGCAAAGCTCCACAGCGGAGATTGGAGTATCTGTCCATAGGCCCACTTTAAGCCGTACACTCCACAGAGCTGGGCTTTACGGAAGAGTGGCCAGAAAAAAGCCATTGCTTAAAGAAAAAAATAAGCAAACACGTTTGGTGTTCGCCAAAAGGCATGTGGGAGACTCCCCAAACATATGGAAGAAGGTACTCTGGTCAGATGAGACTAAAATTGAGCTTTTTGGCCATCAAGGAAAACGCTATGTCTGGCGCAAACCCAACACCTCTCATCAACACCTTTTCATCAGCAGGGACTAGGAAACTGGTCAGAATTGAAGGAATGATGGATGGTGCTAAATACAGGGAAATTCTTGAGGGAAACCTGTTTCAGTCTACCAGAGATTTGAGACTGGGACAGAGGTTCACCTTCCAGCAGGACCATGACCCTAAGCATACTGCTAAAGCAACACTTGAGTGGTTTAAGGGGAAACATTTAAATGTCTTGGAATGGCCTAGTCAAAGCCCAGACCTCAATCCAATTGAGAATCTGTGGTATGACTTAAAGATTGCTGTACACCAGTGTTTTTTTGCAGCTGGAGTGGTCGGGAGAGGTTGTGTTTTCTCTAGCAGGAGGTAAGCTTGGCTTCTTATATGGTGTTGAGTAAAGCTTAAACCATGTATTTAGATTGTAGGTAGGTAGTTGTAGTTAGGTATTGTAGGTAGTTTATTTAGGTAGTTATTGTAGGTTTTTGTAGGTAATTATTGTAGGTAAGTATTGTATACGGCGGAGCCCGGCGAAGCACGAGGCTAGCTAGCTAGCGGGTAGCTACTGGTAACGTTTAGCAAGGGTGGATAGTTTATACATAGCTTGGGCTTTGTCGAGTAAGGCTTAATTATGTATTTAGATTGTAGTTAGGTATTGTAGGTAGGCATCGTGGGCTGTTGTGGGTAGTTATTGTAGGTTAGCATTGTATTCGGCGGTGCCGGTGTAGTACGAAGCTAGCTAGCTAGCCGTTTTTCAAACAAAGTCAACACAGTAGCCATTGCTAGCTAGCCAACACGACCAGCTAACTGTACTGTAGCAGCTAAATACAATATATTTGTGCTAGCTAGCCAACGTTTAATTATTGCTGCGTTATGAAAGGAACTAGACACGGACACGAATTATCTGTTTAGTGTGTTAACACACTATTGGTAGTTTGTTGTAACCAAGTATTGGTGCTAAACTGTGTGTTATTGGATGCTAGCATGCTAGTTAGCTATGGCGTCATAGTTAGGCATCGTGGGCTGTTGTGGGTAGTTATTGTAGGTTAGCATTATATTCGGCGGTGCCGGGTGTAGCACGAAGCTAGCTAGCTAGCCGTTTTTTCAAACAAAGTCAACACAGTAGCCATTGCTAGCTAGCCAACACGACCAGCTAACTGTACTGTAGCAGCTAAATACAATATATTTGTGCTAGCTAGCCAACGTTTAATTATTGCTGCGTTATGAAAGGAACTAGACACGGACACGAATTATTTGTTTAGTGTGTTAACACACTATTGGTAGTTTGTTGTAACCAAGTATTGGTGCTAAACTGTGTGTTATTGGATGCTAGCATGCTAGTTAGCTATGGCGTCATAGTTAGCTAGCTGAACAAAGTAAGTTGAGTCTATTCCTTGAAACATTGAACCGCTGTAGTTCACAACAATTCTAATTTCTAAAGTGGAAGTTGGGAGAGTTTTTATTTGGGTGGTTCAGTGAAACAATTATAGTTTCTGAGGTGGAAGTTTTGGTGAGGGAGGCCCTACTCTCTCCTTTCCCAGATGTTTAGTTCATTTCATTCCGATCTCCTCTGCATTATTGTAGCCATTTGCTACAGCCTGTCAACTATGCCTCTGCCTATCCCTGTTCTCTCCTCTCCGCACAGGCTACACAAACGCCTCACACCGCGTGGCTGCTGCCTCTCTAACCTGGTGGTCCCTGCACGCACCCCACACCTGGAGTTCCAGGTCTCAGGCAGCCTCTGGAACTGCCGTTCTGCTGCCAACAAGGCTGACTTCATCCCAGCCTATGCTAACCTCCAGTCCCTCGACTTCCTGGCGCTGACGGAAACATGGATTACCACTGAAAACACTGCTACTCCTACTGCTCTCTCCTCGTCTGACCATGTGTTCTCGCATACCCCGAGAGCATCTGGTCAGAGGGGTGGTGGCACAGGAATCCTCATCTCTCCCAAGTGGACATTCTCAATTTTTCCCCTAACCCATCTGTCTATCTCCTCATTTGAATTCCATGCTGTCACAGTCACTAGCCCATTTAAGCTTAATATCCTTGTCATCTATCGCTCTCCAGGTTCCCTTGGAGAGTTCATCAATGAGCTTGACGCCTTGATAAGTTCCTTTCCTGAGGATGGCTCACCCCTCACAGTTTTGGGGGATTTCAACCTCCCTACGTCTACATTTGACTCATTTCTCTCTGCCTCCTTCTTTCCACTCCTCTCCTCTTTTGACCTCACCCTCTCACCGTCCCCCATACTCACAAGGCAGGCAATACGCTTGACCTCATCTTTACTAGATGCTGCTCTTCTACTAATCTCACTGCAACTCCCCTCCATGTCTCCGACCACTACTTTGTATCCTTTTTCTCTCTCGCTCTCCTCCAACACGACTCACTCTGCCCCTACACAGATGGTAATGCGCCGCCGCAACCTTCGCTCTCTCTCTCCCACTACTCTCTCCTCTTCCATCCTATCATCTCTTCCCTCTGCTCAATCCTTCTCCCTCCAATCTCCTGATTCTGCCTCCTCAACCCTCCTCTCCTCCCTTTCTGCATACTTTGACTCTCTGTGTCCCCTATCCTCCCGGCCGGCTCGGTCCTCCCCTCCAGCTCCGTGGCTTGATGACTCATTGCGAGCTCACAGAACAGAGCTCCGGGCAGCGGAGCGGAAATGGAAGAAAAACTAAACTCCCTGCCGACCTGGCATCTTTTCACTCCTCCTCTCTACATTTTCTTCATCTGTTTCTGCTGCTAAGGCCACTTTCTACCACTCTAAATTCCAAGCATCTGCCTCTAACCCTAGGAAGCTCTTTGCCACATTCTCCTCCCTGCTGAAGCCCCCCCCTCCTCTCTCTCTGTGGATGACTTCGTCAACCACTTTGAAAAGAAGGTTGACGACATCCGATCCTCGTTTGTTAAGTCTAATGACACTGCTGGTCCTGCTCACACTGCCCTACCCTATGCTTTGACTTCTTTCTCCCCTCTCTCTCCAGATAAAATCCTGCGACTTGTGACTGCAGGCCGCCCAACAACCTGCCCGCTTGACCCCATCCCCTCCTCTCTTCTCCAGACCATCTCCAGTGACCTTCTCCCCTACCTCACCTCGCTGATCAACTCATCCTTGACCGCTGGCTATGTCCCTCCCGTCTTCAAGAGAGCGAGAGTTGCACCCCTTCTCAAAAAACCAACACACTGATGTCAACAACTACAGACCAGTATCCCTTCTTTCTTTTCTTTCCAAAACTATTGAGCGTGCCGTCTTTAGCCAACTCTCTTGCTATCTCTCTCAGAATGACCTTCTTGATCCAAACCAGTCAGGTTTCAGGACTGGTCATTCAACTGAGACTGCTCTTCTCTGTGTCACGGAGGCTCTCCGCACTGCTAAAGCTAACTCTCTCTCCTCTGCTCTTGTCCTTCTAGACCTGTCTGCTGCCTTTGATACTGTGAACCATCAGATCCTCCTCTCCACCCTCTCCGAGCTGGGCATCTCCGGCGCGGCTCACTCCTGGATTGCGTCCCTACCTGACCGGTCGCTCCTACCAAGTGGCGTGGCGAGAAGCTGTCTCCGCACCACGTGCTCTCACCACTGGTGTCCCCCAGGGCTCAGTTCTAGGCCCTCTCCTATTCTCCCCTATACACCAAGTCACTTGGCTCTGTCATATCCTCACATGGCCTCTCCTATCATTGCTACGCTGACGATACACAACTAATCTTCTCCTTTCCCCCTTCTGATAACCAGGTGGCGAATCGCATCTCTGCATGTCTGGCAGACATATCAGTATGGATGACGGATCACCACCTCAAGCTGAACCCTGGCAAGACGGAGCTGCTCTTCCTCCCGGGGAAGGACTGCCCGTTCCATGATCTCGCCATCACGGTTGACAACTCCGTTGTGTCCTCCTCCCAGAGTGCGAAGAGCCTTGGCGTGACCCTGGACAGTTCTCTCACGTCACCCCGCTCCTCCGCACACTCCACTGGCTTCCAGTTGAAGCTCGCATCTGTTACAAGACCATGGTGTTTCCTATGGAGCTGTGAGGGGATCGGCACCTCTGTACCTTCAGGCTCTGATCAGTCCCTACACCCAAACGAGGGCATTGCGTTCATCCACCTCTGGCCTGCTGGCTCCCCTTCCTCTGCGGAAGCATAGTTCCCGCTCAGCCCAGTCAAAACTGTTCGCTGCTCTGGCACCCCAATGGTGGAACAAGCTCCCTCACGACGCCAGGACAGCGGAGTCACTCACCACCTTCCGGAGACATTTGAAACCCCACCTCTTTAAGGAATACCTGGGATAGGATAAAGTAATCCTTCTACCCCCCCCCCAAAAAAAATAAAATAAAAACATATTGTAAAGTGGTTATCCCACTGGCTATAGGGTGAATGCACCAATTTGTAAGTCGCTCTGGATAAGAGCGTCTGCTAAATGACGTAAATGTAAATGTAAGGAGCTGGAGCAGTTTTGCCTTGAACAATGGGCAAAAATCCCAGTGGCTAGATGTGCCAAGCTTATAGAGACATACCCCAAGAGACTTGCAGCTGTAATTGCTACAAAAGGTGGCTCTACAAAGTATTGACTTTGGGGGGGTGAATAGTTATGCACGCTCAAGTTCTGTTTTTTTTGTCTTATTTCTTGTTTGTTTCACAATAAAATGTATTTTGCCTCTTCAAAGTGGTAGGCATGTTGTGTAAATCAAATGATACAAACACCCCCAAAAAATTGGGTAAAAGGACGGTCCGTTTGGAGCGGTGAGCAGCGTGATTGGGTAAAAGGACGGTCCGTTTGGAGTGGTGAGCAGCGTGATTGGGTAAAGGACAGTCCGTTTGGAGCGGTGAGCAGCGTGATTGGGTAAAAGGACGGTCCGTTTGGAGTGGTGAGCAGCGTGATTGGGTAAAAGGACGGTCCGTTTGGAGCGGTGAGCAGCGTGATTGGGTAAAAGGACAGTCCGTTTGGAGCGGTGAGCAGCGTGATTGGCTAAAAAGGAGAGTGAGTTTGGAGCGGTGAGCAGCGTGATTGGGTAAAAGGACGGTCCGTTTGGAGTGGTGAGCAGCGTGATTGGGTAAAAGGACGGTCCGTTTGGAGCGGTGAGCAGCGTGATTGGGTAAAAGGACAGTCCGTTTGGAGCGGTGAGCAGCGTGATTGGGTAAAAGGACGGTCCGTTTGGAGTGGTGAGCAGCGTGATTGGGTAAAAGGACGGTCCGTTTGGAGCGGTGAGCAGCGTGATTGGGTAAAAGGACAGTCCGTTTGGAGCGGTGAGCAGCGTGATTGGCTAAAAGGAGAGTGAGTTTGGAGCGGTGAGCAGCGTGATTGGGTAAAAGGACAGTCCGTTTGGAGCGGTGAGCAGCGTGATTGGCTAAAAGGAGAGTGAGTTTGGAGCGGTGAGCAGCGTGATTGGGTAAAAGGACGGTCCGTTTGGAGTGGTGAGCAGCGTGATTGGGTAAAAGGACGGTCCGTTTGGAGCGGTGAGCAGCGTGATTGGGTAAAAGGACGGTCCGTTTGGAGCGGTGAGCAGCGTGATTGGGTAAAAGGACAGTCCGTTTGGAGCGGTGAGCAGCGTGATTGGCTAAAAGGAGAGTGAGTTTGGAGCGGTGAGCAGCGTGATTGGGTAAAAGGAGAGTGAGTTTGGAGTTGTGAAATGTAGTGCACTATATAGGGGATAGGGTGCCATTTGAGACACAGATGTGTGGTTTGATTGACAGCGTGTGAGGGAGAGCTGGGAGCCAAGAAGACAGGAAGACTGGAGGACTGAGGACAGTACAGAGGTCATGACATTTATTCAAGGCTACAATTAAAGTTGCTTTAGGAAAAAAGTACAAAGGGATCCTGGTGTAATAATTATAATAATGAGGATCATGATAATCATAGTAATAATCAATTCAAAAACATCAATGAAAATGTTTCTATATAAAATACAGAAACTCCACTCAACCATGCACCGCAAAATTTGAAAAGATGTTTCTTTAATAGTTTAATCTGTTTGCATTTTAATTACATTAACTTGTTTCACACCACACCGTCCATCCCCACGACGTCACACACACGGCTTTACAAATCAAACCTGCTACTTGTATTATATCAAAATACACAAGACAAGTTGTTGTTTTTATGTGCTCATCATCTTTAAATATATTTAAAAAACGTTAATGTCTTGTTGTTGTTGTTGTTGTTTGTAGCTATCTTGTTCTCATAAACCTTTTTGGCCAGGTTAGAAAAAGGAACATGTTTGATTACAGCATTTGTTGTTTATTTTGGTAGTGAAACATTTGACTATTAGCTTTAAATAAGGGTCTCCATTCAGTCTGTATGGCTGAAGCGTTAAAATTAAAAGGCCATTTCTGATTGAGCCGACATAGGGCAGCGTTCACCGTGAATGCAGTCTCCGGCTAACGCGGGAACATTGACGTTTAAAGGCAATCACGATGTAAGGCTGAACTTCCGCGATACGGATTGAATAGGAACCCAGATCCGTTATCAAGACGTGCCGTGATGAGACAAAAAAAACCCGAATGAAATCAGATCAGATGAGATACTACAGCGTCCCAAATGGCATCCTATCACCTACATATAGCACTACTTTTTAAAAGTATATAGGGGAATAGGGTGCCATTTGGGATGTAGATTCTGACTGAGTGCTGTGCAAATCTATGCCTCTTTGAAATGTATCATCTCTCTCTTTTAATCTTATTGGAACTGGAAATCAATTTAACTTGCTAATTGTCTCCCATTTAATTCAGTGATTAAGGTAATGTAAAGCATGCTAAAATGTTTTTCATTAGGAAACACAAACATTCATCAGAATCCTTGAGGCTGGACGAAAGCGCCACGTTAGAGCAAATCTGTTGTAGCAAATTCGGGGTGTTGCCCCGTCCGGGACTCGAGGTCCAGGTCCAGCGAAGGTCGCTACACTGTCATCATGACTGCTAGTTCTAATAGAGGAATCAATTCCTTTGGTTTCAGTGCTAAAAGGTACATTTTGGTTTTTTAAAGTTTTTCTGTGTGGGTAGGTGGGAACAAATGGGCAAGCCTGGTATGCAACCTAATTTCATTACGTTTCTGTTGTGAGTGCAGCGTTCAGTCTGGTTTAACCAGGCTAGGAATGGACTCCATTAATATGGAGATAGATTTCTGTCAAAATGTTGTAAATGAATGATATTTTGACTGCAATGTATATCCATACCTTAACCCCGTTTTTGATGGAAGCAATGATCTCGTCTTGAGCAATGATGGTCTTTAATTTAAACAATAGTGATGGAGGGAACAAGGTGAGGAATAATAGATCAATGAAAGGCACATCAACTTTGGTCCTGTTTGTTTCTGTTGTTTGTGACTCTTCAGTATTAAAACAAAACATGAGGATTTTGTGTCTCAGTCCATTTGATAATGTAAAAATGTTAGTCACAATTGAAAAGAAGGCATAAAGTCTTTCATCATGGCTGAACTATGCTGCCTGAGTTAAGACATGACTTGGGCTGTGTCCCAAATGGTACCCTATTCCCTATGTAGTGCACTACTTTTGACCAGTGCACTACATAGGGAATAGGGTGCCATTTGGGATGCAACCTTGAAACTATTCAGTTGAGACAGAGATGGAGAGAGCGCATAGCGTAAAAGAGTTGTGTGGTACGATCTGAAGGTGAGAGACCTAGAACATTCAGACATTCTAAACTCAGCAAAAAAAGAAACGTCCCCTTTTTCAAGACCCTGTCTTTCAAAGATAATTCGTTAAAAAAATATCATTGTAAAGGGTTTAAACACTGTCTCCCATGCTTGTTCAATGAACCATAACCAATTAATGAACATGCACCTGTGGAACTGTCGTTAAGACACTAACAGCTTACAGACGGTAGGCAATTAAGGTCACAGTTATGAAAACTTAGGACACTAAAGAGGCCTTTCTACTGACTCTGAAAAACACCAAAAGAAAGATGCCCAGGGTCCCTGCTCATCTGCGTGAACGTGCCTTAGGCATGCTGCAAGGAGGCATGAGGACTGCAGATGTGGCCAGGGCAATAAATTGCAATGTCCGTACTGTGAGACGCCTAAGACAGCGCTACAGGGAGACAGGACGGACAGCTGATCGTCCTCGCAGTGGCAGACCACGTGTAACAACACCTGCACAATATCGGTAAATCCGAACATCACACCTGCGGGACAGGTACAGGATGGCAACAACAACTGCCCAAGTTACACCAGGAACGCACAATCCCTGCATCAGTGCTCAGACTGTCCGCAATAGGCTGAGAGAGGCTGGACTGAGGGTTTGTAGGCCTGTTGTAAGGCAGGTCCTCACCAGACATCACCGGCAACAACGTCGCCTATGGGCACAAACCCACCGTCGCTGGACCAGACAGGACCGGCAAAAAGTGCTCTTCACTGACGAGTCGCGGTTTTGTCTCACCAGGGGTGATGGTCGGATTCGCGTTTATCGTCGAAGGAATGAACGTTACACCGAGGCCTGTACTCTGGAGCGGGATCAATTTGGAGGTGGAGGGTCCGTCATGGTCTGGGGCGGTGTGTCACAGCATCATCGGACTGAGCTTGTTGTCATTGCAGGCAATCTCAACGCTGTGCGTTACAGGGAAGACATCCTCCTCCCTCATGTGGTACCCTTCCTGCAGGCTCATCCTGACATGACCCTCCAGCATGACAATGCCACCAGCCATACTGCTCGTTCTGTGCATGATTTCCTGCAAGTCAGGAATGTCAGTGTTCTGCCATGGCCATCGAAGAGCCCGGATCTCAATCCCATTGAGCACGTCTGGGACCTGTTGGATCGGAGGGTGAGGGCTAGGGCCATTCCCCCCAGAAATGTCAGGGAACTTGCAGGTGCCATGGTGGAAGAGTGGGGTAACATCTCACAGCAAGAACTGGCAAATCTGGTGCAGTCCATGAGGAGGAGATGCACTGCAGTACTTAATGCAGCTGGTGGCCACACCAGATACTGACTGTTACTTTGATTTTGACCCCCCCTTTGTTCAGGGACACATTATTCAATTTCTGTTAATCACATGTCTGTGGAACTTGTTCAGTTTATGTCTCAGTTGTTGAATCTTGTTATGTTCATACAAATATTTACACATGTTAAGTTTGCTGAAAATAAACGCAGTTGACAGTGAGAGGACGTTTCTTTTGTCGCTGAGTTTAGAATGATCAGCTTTCATACAGAAGGTTGAGAGTCGTGTTTGGCTTCTTTTCTGTTCAGAAATGAAAAGGTTTTAAACAACATAGCTTTTAGATGGAGAGAATCAATCCCCAGAAGGAGGAGGATGATGAAGATCATGACCAAGCCAGCTCAGCGGAGACTAGCTCTGGTCCAGGGCATTACATGCAGCTCAACAGAGACTAGCTCTGGTCCAGGGCGTTACATACAGCGCAACCGACTAGCTCTGGTCCAGGGCGTTACATACAGCGCATCAGAGTAGCTCTGGTCCAGGGCGTTACATACAGCGCAACAGAGTAGCTCTGGTCCAGGGCTTTACATGCAGCCAACAGAGACTAGCTCTGGTCCAGAGCTAATCTAAGACGTGAACCTCTTCTGCATAAATAACCAGGATGGTGGTTTTATGAGGTTAACAGTCTGAACCAGCCCTCAGACGCCACCACCGGCTGCGTCCTATTCCCTGCATACTATTCCCCTCAGCATTGGGCCGAGGTCAGTGGCAGGGCCATAAGTAGCGCACTATATAGGGAATAGTGTGCCGTTGGGGACGCAGCCTCAGGGCTTTCAGCAAGGACTCAAACACCTGTTGTTGTGAAAAACAGAGTGACAGACAACCATAACCAGTTATCACTTTTTAAAGAGACAAATCTAGTAAAACACGTGGAAATATCACTGCAGATCAATAAAACAGAAAAATACCCTAAAATGAATAATATGAAAAACAAGTCAAATAAGATTACAGCTAAAAAAAAAAACACACACAGATGGGAGATTTTCGAACAGCTTCACCCCAAAAAACAGCGAAATGGAGGAAAATCTGAAATGACCTGAGAGGGTGTTGTGGGTCTCCAACCCCAGAGGAATAATGACCCTAGGTAACGTTATTTTAAAATGGACTGCTACCCAGTCAAAAGTAGTGCACTATATAGGAAACAGGGTACCATTTAGTACACAAGCGTCTTTCAGAGTCAATGTGCGAAACACTACCACTGATTGTCCCTCATTGTGTAATCAGCTCACTACAAACATACCGTAAGAACGGTTCACTTTTACTGTAGAAACCTAAGCACTTATTTTGGACCTCACCGGATTTATTAATCAAGAGTCGGTCAGTAATTTCATCAATAGATTGTAAAAAATAAAAATTTAAAATTTAAAAAATAAAATGGAGGCACATCTGCATAAAAAAAAAAGGCATGTATTCTGAAGATGGTGCTGTAGAACTGCTTGACAAGCAAGTTATGAAAACGGTTTAGAATTTGAAAACCTAAAGCTCGTAACAACACATCACACATGCGTACATCAAGGTATTTCTGTTAAGTCCCAAATAAGTGAAGACTTTGAATAATTATTCTGATAAATGTGTCAAAACCCCCTACAGGGATAGAGAGGCCCACAGTACACACTGTAGCGTTTCAGAGTTTCCCGTTCATTTCTCTAAGAAGTGCACTCAAAGCACCTAACATTAACTTCCATTTCAAAAGACCCTATAATACCAGCCAACATATAAAACACAGTTCTCTACATGAATCAAATCTGTCACCAGATAGATAGTACATAAGATACTGTATACGTCTCAAACGGCACCCTATCCCCTATATAGTGCACTACTTTAAATGAATGCGTCACATAGGAGATAGGGTGCCGTTTCACACACGGACACTGTCTAAAACCTATTGATTATGAACACATTAGATTATAAGGCACGTAATAAGAACTGAAGTGAATACACAGTAAATGTGATTCTCTGATTTCTTGTATGATTATAGTGGTACCAAAACCCAGTGAGGTTTCAGATTAGTTTTATTCTCTTCCATAAAAAAGAACAAATGACCAAAAATAAGTAACTTTTTATTTTTCTTCAAAGAATCTTGACAATCATTTAGGATATAGACCTGAATAGTTTTGCTTTTTGTTAAGACTGTAAACTTCAAAACAATTATTTCAATTGATTTCTTATTTTTTTTGTAGAAAGGTTTACCGTTGTTTTGCTTAAGGTAAATCTTAACAGGGACACCTTATGTTTTTATTATTATTATTCTTCCCCCGAGCGATTATGAGACATGACATGGGATGAGGTTAGTTGACACAGACACAGTCCTAAATTACCCAGAATGCTACTCAGCGGGTCACATGACCCTCCTTGGAATGTTAAGGCTAGACCACAGCAGCACCAGACAGGCAGACAGGCAGACAGGCAGACAGACAGACAGACAGACAGGCAGACAGACAGACAGACAGACAGACAGACAGCACCTCGCCTGGACCTGGAGAGAACCCCTAGAATTAGAAGGAATCCATTCTATTTGTCCTTCTAGTTCAAAGAGGGAATCCACATGGGACCATCTCCTGGTCTCTGAAGGACACAGTGCTTCCACTGAAGCACAACTCGGTGTCATCTCATGCCAGGTGTACATTGGTTTACACTCTCTTTTGTTGGTTTGATCTCATATGGATGCATGGATGATCTGTAAAACTGCAAGGCGAAAGAGAGGGGAGCCAATTCACTCTCCTAACTGTGTAGGATGGAGAGGTGGACACCCAGAAGAGAGCTAGGAGAGGGACAGGATCGGGGACAGTAAGAACAAGGTAGAACAAGGCCATAAGTGCCAGGACACCGAAGCTCTCATCTGTTGAAGAAAATAGAAAACGTTTGAATCGAGTTAAAGAGGTCAGATCAGGGTCAGAGGTCAGATCAGGGTCAGAGGTCAGATCAGGGCTAACAAACAGATCCACTGTTATTCCTATCGTCCACAGACCATCGTTAGGGGAGCCAGACAGACAGACCATCGTTATGGGAGACAGACAGACAGGCCATCGTTATGGGGGCCAGACAGACAGACCATCGTTAGGGGAGCTAGACAGACAGACAGACCATCGTTATGGGAGCCAGACAGACAGGCCATCGTTATGGGGGCCAGACAGACAGGCCATCGTTAGGGGAGCTAGACAGACAGACAGACAGGCCATCGTTATGGGAGCTAGACAGACAGACAGACAGGCCATCGTTATGGGAGCTAGACAGACAGACAGACAGGCCATCGTTATGGGAGCTAGACAGACAGACAGACCATCGTTATGGGAGCCAGACAGACAGACAGACCATCGTTATGGGAGCCAGACAGACAGACAGGCCATCGTTATGGGAGCTAGACAGACAGACAGGCCATCATTATGGGAGCCAGACAGACAGACAGGCCATCGTTATGGGAGCCAGACAGACAGACAGGCCATCGTTATGGGAGCCAGACAGACAGACAGGCCATCGTTATGGAGGCCAGACAGACAGGCCATCGTTATGGGAGCCAGACAGACAGACAGGCCATCGTTATGGGAGCCAGACAGACAGACAGGCCATCGTTATGGGAGCTAGACAGACAGGCAGGCCATCGTTACGGGAGCCAGACAACCAGACAGACCATCGTTACAGGAGACAGACAGACAGGCCATCGTTATGGGAGCCAGACAGACAGACAGGCCATCGTTATGGGAGCCAGACAACCAGACAGGCCATCGTTACGGGAGCCAGACAGACAGGCCATCGTTATGGGGGCCAGACAGACAGACAGGCCATCGTTATGGGAGACAGACAGACAGACAGGTCATCGTTATGGGAGCCAGACAGACAGGGGATGCATCCCAAATGGCACCATATTCCCTATTTATTGCACTACTTTGTGTAGTGTATAGGGAATAGGGAATAGGGAATAGGGTGCTATTTGGGACGCACTCAGTATCTCCTGCAGCCAAACGGAGCTGTGCAGTCCGGTGTGGGCCAGTTGGCCTGGGTCGTATTCATTAGTGTACACCGTAGCAAAAGGGTTTGCAACGGAAAGCAAGAGTTTATCTTTTTTATTATCCAATTGGTAGTTACAGTCCCATCGCTGCAACTCCCCTACGGACTCGGGAGATGTGAAGGTCGAGAGCCATGCATCCTCCGAAACACGACCCTGCCAAGCCGCACTGTTTCTTGACACACTGCTCGCTTAACCCGGAAGCCAGCCACACCAATGTGTCAGAGGAAACACCGAACAACTGGCGACCGAAGTCAGCTTGCAGGTGCCCGGCCCGCCACAAGGAGTCGCTAGGACGCGATGGGACAAGGACAACATCCCGGCCGGCCAAACCCTCCTCTAACCGGGACGACGCTGGGCCAAGTGTGCACCGCCACATGGGTCTCCCGGTCACAGCCTGGGATTGAACCCGGGTCTGTAGTGAAGCCTCAAGCACAGACCGCTGCGCCACTCGGGAGGCCATGAAAACAAGAGTTTCTTATTGGACAAGTTCAGGATAGTCCATCCCTGTTTCGGTATGTTTTTTTTCCCGTTAGTTTCTATTGAATACGACCCAGGACTATGGCTCTGGGAGGCTGTTCTGATAGGTGGATAGACCAGACCCCAGCTACAGGGTCAAATAAAAGCACATTGAATTAGCTATGTCACCATCACTATTATTTACAGGTCATTACTGTACTGGTCTGGTCCAAGGACTCTGCACAGTAAATTACATCCCCATTTTGCTTTGAACTGTTTTCTTTCTTTTTGACATTTAAATGATAACCATCACTGTTAAACAAAACAAAACAGGTGTTGTTGTTGTCATGGTGATCTGAGTGGTGTGGTACTAATGTTTAGCTGAGCTACTCTGAGACTCAGCGTCGCGCCATGATGATGTCACACCGTGATGTCACAGAGGAAGGGGCCTGATCATTGGTCCCCCTCAATCAACGTTCTAATGCTACTTAAAATGGAGGCAGCCCATTGGTCAGGAGGAGCGTCGCTACCGGCGACATCAGCCCTTCCATCCTTCCTCCGTGTCCGTGATGATAACCGTTAACACGTTGTGTCTCGGATTCATCTGTTTATTCAAATCCGGTAAGTCATCCGTTCATAAGTCATCCGGTAACTGAAGAGAAGCGAGACAACCGGTACACGTGGCTTAAATCACAGTTCACCACAACACGACGTTGGTGTGCTGTTAGTTAAGGAGTAGAGGGGGTTGGTGCTTCCCCCACGGCTTCAGTTATAATGTAACAAGGCAATACAGCTAGAAGACTCTGGTTCTCATCCAGTCAGGAGTCAGGTTCACTGTGCCATGTTGAAGTGTCTGCCATTCAGCCAGACTGACCGGCTCGTATCAAGGCTCTATGGTTGATACGACTGATTGGCTGATAAGACTGACTAGCTCGTATCTGTGGGTCTGTAGGTGGTGGGTCTGTAGGTGGTGGGTCTGTAGGTGGTGGGTCTGTAGGTGGTGGGTCTGTAGGTGGTGGGTCTGTATGTGGGTCTGTATGTGGTGGGTCTGTATGTGGTGGGTCTGTATGTGGGTCTGTATGTGGTGGGTCTGTATGTGGGTCTGTATGTGGTGGGTCTGTAGGTGGTGGGTCTGTAGGTGGTGGGTCTGTATGTGGTGGGTCTGTAGGTGGTGGGTCTGTAGGTGGTGGGTCTGTAGGTGGGTCTGTAGGTGGTGGGTCTGTAGGTGGTGGGTCTGTAGGTGGTGGGTCTGTATGTGGTGGGTCTGTAGGTGGTGGGTCTGTAGGTGGTGGGTCTGTAGGTGGTGGGTCTGTATGTGGGTCTGTAGGTGGTGGGTCTGTATGTGGTGGGTCTGTATGTGGGTCTGTAGGTGGTGGGTCTGTAGGTGGTGGGTCTGTAGGTGGTGGGTCTGTAGGTGGTGGGTCTGTAGGTGGTGGGTCTGTATGTGGGTCTGTAGGTGGTGGGTCTGTATGTGGTGGGTCTGTATGTGGTGGGTCTGTAGGTGGTGGGTCTGTAGGTGGTGGGTCTGTAGGTGGTGGGTCTGTATGTGGGTCTGTAGGTGGTGGGTCTGTAGGTGGTGGGTCTGTAGGTGGGTCTGTAGGTGGTGGGTCTGTATGTGGGTCTGTAAGTGGTGGGTCTGTATGTGGTGGGTCTGTATGTGGTGGGTCTGTAGGTGGTGGGTCTGTAGGTGGTGGGTCTGTAGGTGGTGGGTCTGTATGTGGTGGGTCTGTATGTGGTGGGTCTGTAGGTGGTGGGTCTGTAGGTGGTGGGTCTGTAGGTGGTGGGTCTGTATGTGGGTCTGTAGGTGGTGGGTCTGTAGGTGGGTCTGTATGTGGTGGGTCTGTAGGTGGTGGGTCTGTAGGTGGTGGGTCTGTAGGTGGTGGGTCTGTAGGTGGGTCTGTAGGTGGTGGGTCTGTAGGTGGGTCTGTAGGTGGTGGGTCTGTAGGTGGGTCTGTAGGTGGTGGGTCTGTATGTGGGTCTGTAGGTGGTGGGTCTGTAGGTGGGTCTGTAGGTGGTGGGTCTGTAGGTGGTGGGTCTGTAGGTGGTGGGTCTGTAGGTGGTGGGTCTGTAGGTGGTGGGTCTGTAGGTGGTGGGTCTGTATGTGGTGGGTCTGTAGGTGGTGGGTCTGTAGGTGGTGGGTCTGTAGGTGGTGGGTCTGTAGGTGGTGGGTCTGTAGGTGGTGGGTCTGTAGGTGGTGGGTCTGTATGTGGTGGGTCTGTAGGTGGGTCTGTAGGTGGTGGGTCTGTAGGTGGTGGGTCTGTAGGTGGTGGGTCTGTAGGAGGTGGGTCTGTAGGTGGTGGGTCTGTAGGTGGGTCTGTAGGTGGTGGGTCTGTAGGTGGTGGGTCTGTAGGTGGGTCTGTAGGTGGTGGGTCTGTATGTGGGTCTGTAGGTGGTGGGTCTGTAGGTGGTGGGTCTGTAGGTGGGTCTGTAGGTGGTGGGTCTGTAGGTGGTGGGTCTGTAGGTGGTGGGTCTGTAGGTGGTGGGTCTGGATAAATCAACCATCACTCCTTCCAAACCAGCTCAGTCTCTATCTGAAGGCCTTGCATTACAGTAGTCTATTACTCAACAATATCATCTAAACTAGTCAATTGTCTGTTGTTGTTTTTAAGTCAAAGTGGGTCATTCTGTCCCTCACTCCCGCCAGGGGCTAGGGGGGCTAGGGGGTTAGCCCAGCCCAGGAGTGAGAACCTGGGGGTGGGGTGGGGAAGCGGGGTGAGGCTGGTCAGATGGTGCTCTTGGAGAAGGACACACGAAGGTGGTGGTTCTCTCCCAGGTCATGGTTGTGGAGGTCGATCAGGGCCTGGATGGCCTCCTCCACTGAACCCAACTGGATCAGAGCCATCTTACGGTCCTTCCTGAGAGGATAGACAGATAGAGAGACAGGATAAGCGAGGTGGACGGATAGATAGACAGACAGACAGACAGACAGACAGACAGACAAGTTAATTTACTTGCAATTCTATACATTTTGCTAGGTCGAATGTGATATTTGACTGACTACAGATATTTGACTGACTGTATCTCTCCAGGAACAGGGTTGGAGAGCCCTGGACTAGATAGATATAAATCTACAGGAGGGTATCTCTCCAGGAACAGGGTTGGAGAGCCCTGGACTAGATAGATGTAAACCTACAGGAGGGTATCTCTCCAGGAACAGGGTTAGTGAGCCCTGGACTAGATAGATGTAAACCTACAGGAGGGTATCTCTCCAGGAACAGGGTTGGAGAGCCCTGGACTAGATAGATGTAAACCTACAGGAGGGTGTCTCTCCAGGAACAGGGTTGGAGAGCCCTGGACTAGATAGATGTAAACCTACAGGAGGGTATCTCGCCAGGAACAGGGTTGGAGAGCCCTGGACTAGATAGATGTAAACCTACAGGAGGGTATCTCTCCAGGAACAGGGTTGGAGAGCCCTGGACTAGATAGATGTAAACCTACAGGAGGGTATCTCTCCAGGAACAGGGTTAGTGAGCCCTGGACTAGATAGATGTAAACCTACAGGAGGGTATCTCTCCAGGAACAGGGTTGGAGAGGACTGGACTAGATAGATGTAAACCTACAGGAGGGTATCTCTCCAGGAACAGGGTTAGTGAGCCCTGGACTAGATAGATGTAAACCTACAGGAGGGTATCTCTCCAGGAACACGGTTGGAGAGCCCTGGACTAGATAGATGTAAACCTACAGGAGGGTATCTCTCCAGGAACAGGGTTAGAGAGCCCTGGACTAGATAGATGTAAACCTACAGGAGGGTATCTCTCCAGGAACAGGGTTAGTGAGCCCTGGACTAGATAGATGTAAACCTACAGGAGGGTATCTCTCCAGGAACAGGGTTAGAGAGCCCTGGACTAGATAGATGTAAACCTACAGGAGGGTATCTCTCCAGGAACAGGGTTGGAGAGCCCTGGACTAGATAGATGTAAACCTACAGGAGGGTATCTCTCCAGGAACAGGGTTAGTGAGCCCTGGACTAGATAGATGTAAACCTACAGGAGGGTATCTCTCCAGGAACAGGGTTGGAGAGCCCGGGACTAGATAGATGTAAACCTACAGGAGGGTATCTCTCCAGGAACAGGGTTAGAGAGCCCTGGACTAGATAGATGTAAACCTACAAGAGGGTATCTCTCCAGGAACAGGGTTAGTGAGCCCTGGACTAGATAGATGTAAACCTACAGGAGGGTATCTCTCCAGGAACAGGGTTAGTGAGCCCTGGACTAGATAGATGTAAACCTACAGGAGGGTATCTCTCCAGGAACAGGGTTGGAGAGCCCTGGACTAGATAGATGTAAACCTACAGGAGGGTATCTCTCCAGGAACACGGTTGGAGAGCACTGGACTAGATAGATGTAAACCTACAGGAGGGTATCTCTCCAGGAACAGGGTTAGTGAGCCCTGGACTAGATAGATGTAAACCTACAGGAGGGTATCTCTCCAGGAATAGGGTTGGAGAGCCCTGGACAAGATAGATGTAAACCTACGGGAGGGTATCTCTCCAGGAACAGGGTTGGAGAGCCCTGGACTAGATAGATGTAAACCTACAGGAGGGTATCTATCCAGGAACAGGGTTAGTGAGCCCTGGACTAGATAGATGTAAACCTACAGGAGGGTATCTCTCCAGGAACAGGGTTGGAGAGCCCTGGACTAGATAGATGTAAACCTACAGGAGGGTATCTCTCCAGGAACAGGGTTGGAGAGCCCTGGACTAGATAGATGTAAACCTACTGGAGGGTATCTCTCTAGGAACAGGGTTGGAGAGCCCTGGACTAGATAGATGTAAACCTACAGGAGGGTATCTCTCCGGGAACAGGGTTGGAGAGCCCTGGACTAGATAGATGTAAACCTACAGGAGGGTATCTCTCCGGGAACAGGGTTGGAGAGCCCTGGACTAGATAGATGTAAACCTACAGGAGGGTATCTCTCCAGGAACAGGGTTAGTGAGCCCTGGACTAGATAGATGTAAACCTACAGGAGGGTATCTCCGGGAACAGGGTTGGAGAGCCCTGGACTAGATAGATGTAAACCTACAGGAGGGTTTCTCTCCAGGAACACGGTTGGAGAGCCTTGGACTAGATAGATGTAAACCTACAGGAGGGTATCTCTCCAGGAACAGGGTTGGAGAGCCCTGGACTAGATAGATGTAAACCTACAGGAGGGTATCTCTCCAGGAACAGGGTTAGAGAGCCCTGGACTAGATAGATGTAAACCTACAGGAGGGTATCTCTCCAGGAACAGGGTTAGAGAGCCCTGGACTAGATATATGTAAACCTACAGGAGGGTATCTCTACAGGAACAGGGTTGGAGAGCCCTGGACTAGATAGATGTAAACCTACAGGAGGGTATCTATCCAGGAACAGGGTTAGAGAGCCCTGGACTAGATAAATGTAAACCTACAGGAGGGTATCTCTCCAGGAACAGGGTTAGAGAGCCCTGGACTAGATAAATGTAAACCTACAGGAGGGTTTCTCTCCAGGAACAGGGTTGGAGAGCCCTGGACTAGATAGATGTAAACCTACAGGAGGGTATCTCTCCAGGAACAGGGTTAGAGAGCCCTGGACTAGATAGATGTAAACCTACAGGAGGGTATCTCCAGGAACAGGGTTGGAGAGCCCTGGACTAGATAGATGTAAACCTACAGGAGGGTATCACTCCAGGAACAGGGTTAGTGAGCCCTGGACTAGATAGATGTAAACCTACAGGAGGGTATCTCTCCAGGAACAGGGTTGGAGAGCCCTGGACTAGATAGATGTAAACCTACAGGAGGGTATCTCTCCAGGAACAGGGTTGGAGAGCCCTGGACTAGATAGATGTAAACCTACAGGAGGGTATCTCTCCAGGAACAGGGTTGGAGAGCCCTGGACTAGATAGATGTAAACCTACAGGAGGGTATCTCTCCAGGAACAGGGGTTAGAGAGCCCTGGACTAGATAGATGTAAACCTACAGGAGGGTATCTCTCCAGGAACAGGGTTGGAGAGCCCTGGACTAGATAGATGTAAACCTACAGGAGGGTATCTCTCCAGGAACAGGGTTAGAGAGCCCTGGACTAGATAGATGTAAACCTACAGGAGGGTATCTCCAGGAACAGGGTTAGTGAGCCCTGGACTAGATAGATGTAAACCTACAGGAGGGTGTCTCTCCAGGAACAGGGTTGGAGAGCCCTGGACAAGATAGATGTAAACCTACAGGAGGGTATCTCTCCAGGAACAGGGTTGGAGAGCCCTGGACTAGATAGATGTAAACCTACAGGAGGGTATCTATCCAGGAACAGGATTAGTGAGCCCTGGACTAGATAGATGTAAACCTACAGGAGGGTATCTCTCCAGGAACAGGGTTAGTGAGCCCTGGACTAGATAGATGTAAACCTACAGGAGGGTATCTCTCCAGGAACAGGGTTAGAGAGCCCTGGACTAGATAGATGTAAACCTACAGGAGGGTATCTATCCAGGAACAGGGTTAGTGAGCCCTGGACTAGATAGATGTAAACCTACAGGAGGGTATCTCTCCAGGAACAGGGTTAGAGAGCCCTGGACTAGATAGATGTAAACCTACAGGAGGGTATCTCTCCAGGAACAGGGTTAGTGAGCCCTGGACTAGATAGATGTAAACCTACAGGAGGGTATCTCTCCAGGAACAGGGTTGGAGAGCCCTGGACTAGATAGATGTAAACCTACAGGAGGGTGTCTCTCCAGGAACAGGGTTATAGAGCCCTGGACTAGATAGATGTAAACCTACAGGAGGGTTTCTCTCCAGGAACAGGGTTGGAGAGCCCTGGACTAGATAGATGTAAACCTACAGGAGGGTATCTCTCCAGGAACAGGGTTAGAGAGCCCTGGACTAGATAGATGTAAACCTACAGGAGGGTATCTCTCCAGGAACAGGGTTGGAGAGCCCTGGACTAGATAGATGTAAACCTACAGGAGGGTATCTCTCCAGGAACAGGGTTAGAGAGCCCTGGACTAGATAGATGTAAACCTACAGGAGGGGATCTATCCAGGAATAGGGTTAGAGAGCCCTGGACTAGATAGATGTAAACCTACAGGAGGGTATCTCTCCAGGAACAGGGTTGGAGAGCCCTGGACTAGATAGATGTAAACCTACAGGAGGGTATCTCTCCAGGAACAGGGTTAGAGAGCCCTGGACTAGATAGATGTAAACCTACAGGAGGGTAAATATCCAGGAACAGGGTTGGAGAGGCCTGGACTAGATAGATGTAAACCTACTGGAGGGTATCTCTCCAGGAACAGGGTTATAGAGCCCTGGACTAGATAGATGTAAACCTACAGGAGGGTATCTCTCTAGGAACAGGGTTGGAGAGCCCTGGACTAGATAGATGTAAACCTACAGGAGGGTTTCTCTCCAGGAACAGGGTTAGAGAGCCCTGGACTAGATAGATGTAAACCTACAGGAGGGTATCTCTACAGGAACAGGGTTAGAGAGCCCTGGACTAGATAGATGTAAACCTACAGGAGGGTATCTCTCCGGGAACAGGGTTAGTGAGCCCTGGACTAGATAGATGTAAACCTACAGGAGGGTATCTCTCCGGGAACAGGGTTGGAGAGCCCTGGACTAGATAGATGTAAACCTACAGGAGGGTATCTCTCCAGGAACACGGTTGGAGAGCCCTGGACTAGATAGATGTAAACCTATAGGAGGGTATCTCTCCAGGAACAGGGTTAGTGAGCCCTGGACTAGATAGATGTAAACCTACAGGAGGGTATCTCTCCAGGAACAGGGTTAGTGAGCCCTGGACTAGATAGATGTAAACCTACAGGAGGGTATCTCTCCAGGAACAGGGTTGGAGAGCCCTGGACTAGATAGATGTAAACCTACTGGAGGGTATCTCTCCAGGAACAGGGTTATAGAGCCCTGGACTAGATAGATGTAAACCTACAGGAGGGTATCTCTCTAGGAACAGGGTTGGAGAGCCCTGGACTAGATAGATGTAAACCTACAGGAGGGTATCTCTCCGGGAACAGGGTTGGAGAGCCCTGGACTAGATAGATGTAAACCTACAGGAGTGTATCTCTCCGGGAACAGGGTTGGAGAGCCCTGGACTAGATAGATGTAAACCTACAGGAGGGTATCTCTCCAGGAACAGGGTTAGTGAGCCCTGGACTAGATAGATGTAAACCTACAGGAGGGTATCTCTCCGGGAACAGGGTTGGAGACCCCTGGACTAGATAGATGTAAACCTACAGGAGGGTATCTCTCCAGGAACACGGTTGGAGAGCCCTGGACTAGAAAGATGTAAACCTACAGGAGGGTATCTCCAGGAACAGGGTTGGAGAGCCCTGGACTAGATAGATGTAAACCTACAGGAGGGTATCTCTCCAGGAACAGGGTTAGAGAGCCCTGGACTAGATAGATGTAAACCTACAGGAGGGTATCTCTCCAGGAACAGGGTTAGAGAGCCCTGGACTAGATATATGTAAACCTACAGGAGGGTATCTCTCCAGGAACAGGGTTGGAGAGCCCTGGACTAGATAGATGTAAACCTACAGGAGGGTATCTCTCCAGGAACAGGGTTAGAGAGCCCTGGACTAGATAAATGTAAACCTACAGGAGGGTATCTCCAGGAACAGGGTTGGAGAGCCCTGGACTAGATAGATGTAAACCTACAGGAGGGTATCTCTCCAGGAACAGGGTTAGAGAGCCCTGGACAAGATAGATGTAAACCTACAGGAGGGTATCTCTCCAGGAACAGGGTTAGTGAGCCCTGGACTAGATAGATGTAAACCTACAGGAGGGTATCTCTCCAGGAACAGGGTTGGAGTGCCCTGGACAAGATAGATGTAAACCTACAGGAGGGTATCTCTCCAGGAACAGGGTTGGAGAGCCCTGGACTAGATAGATGTAAACCTACAGGAGGGTATCTATCCAGGAACAGGGTTAGTGAGCCCTGGACTAGATAGATGTAAACCTACAGGAGGGTATCTCTCCAGGAACAGGGTTAGTGAGCCCTGGACTAGATAGATGTAAACCTACAGGAGGGTATCTCTCCAGGAACAGGGTTGGAGAGCCCTGGACTAGATAGATGTAAACCTACAGGAGGGTATCTCTCCAGGAACAGGGTTGGAGAGCCCTGGACTAGATAGATGTAAACCTAAAGGAGGGTATCTCTCCAGGAACAGGGTTGGAGAGCCCTGGACTAGATAGATGTAAACCTACAGGAGGGTATCTCTCCAGGAACAGGGTTGGAGAGCCCTGGACTAGATAGATGTAAACCTAAAGGAAGGTATCTCTCCAGGAACAGGGTTGGAAAGCCCTGGACTAGATAGATGTAAACCTACAGGAGGGTTTCTCTCCAGGAACAGGGTTGGAGAGCCCTGGACTAGATAGATGTAAACCTACAGGAGGGTATCTCTCCAGGAACAGGGTTGGAGAGCCCTGGACTAGATAGATGTAAACCTAAAGGAAGGTATCTCTCCAGGAACAGGGTTAGAGAGCCCTGGACTAGATAGATGTAAACCTACAGGAGGGTATCTCTCCGGGAACAGGGTTGGAGAGCCCTGGACTAGATAGATGTAAACCTACAGGAGGGTATCTCTCCAGGAACAGGGTTAGTGAGCCCTGGACTAGATAGATGTAAACCTACAGGAGGGTATCTCTCCAGGAACAGGGTTGGAGAGCCCTGGACTAGATAGATGTAAACCTACAGGAGGGTATCTCTCCAGGAACAGGGTTAGTGAGCCCTGGACTAGATAGATGTAAACCTACAGGAGGGTATCTCTCCAGGAATAGGGTTGGAGAGCCCTGGACAAGATAGATGTAAACGTACAGGAGGGTATCTCTCCAGGAACAGGGTTGGAGAGCCCTGGACTAGATAGATGTAAACCTACAGGAGGGTATCTATCCAGGAACAGGGTTAGTGAGCCCTGGACTAGATAGATGTAAACCTACAGGAGGGTATCTCTCCAGGAACAGGTTAGTGAGCCCTGGACTGATAGATGTAAACCTACAGGAGGGTATCTCTCCAGGAACAGGGTTAGAGAGCCCCCCTGGACTAGATAGATGTAAACCTACAGGAGGGTATCTCTCCAGGAATAGGGTTAGAGAGCCCTGGACTAGATAGATGTAAACCTACAGGAGGTGTCTCTCCAGGAACAGGGTTAGTGAGCCCTGGACTAGATAGTGTAAAGCCTACAGGAGGGACATTCTCTCCAGGAACAGGGTTAGAGAGCCCTGGACTAGATAGATGTAAACCTACAGGAGGGTATCTCTCTCCAGGAACAGGGTTAGTGAGCCCTGGACTAGATAGATGTAAACCTACAGGAGGGTATCTCTCCAGGAACAGGTTGGAGAGCCCTGGACTAGATAGATGTAAACCTACAGGGAGGGTATCTCTCCAGGAACAGGGTTATAGAGCCCTGGACTAGATAGATGTAAACCTACAGGAGTGTATCTCTCCAGGAACAGGGTTGGAGAGACCTGGACTAGATAGACGTAAACCTACAGGAGGGTATCTCTCCAGGAACAGGGTTAGAGAGCCCTGGACTAGATATATGTAAACCTACAGGAGGGTATCTCTCCAGGAACCGAGGGTTGGAGAGCCCTGGACTAGATAGATGTAAACCTACAAGGAGGGTATCTCCAGAAACAGGGTTAGAGGCCCTGGACTTAGATAGATGTAAACCTACAGGAGGGTATCTCTCCAGGAACAGGGTTGGAGAGCCCTGGACTAGATAGATGTAAAACTACAGGAGGGTATCACTCCAGGAACAGGGGTTAGTGAGCCCTGGACTAGATAGATGTAAACCTACAGGAGGCATCCTCCAGGAACAGGTTTGGAGAGCCTTGGACTAGATAGATGTAAACCCTACAGGAGGGTATCTCTCCAGGAACAGGGTTGGGAGAGCCCTGGACTAGATAGATGTAAACCTACAGGAGGGTATCTCTCCAGGAACAGGGTTGGAGAGCCCTGGACTAGATAGATGTAAACCTACAGGAGGGTGATCTCTCCAGGAACAGGGTTGAGAGAGCCCTGGACTAGATAGAGTATAACCTTACAGGAGGGTATCTCTCCAGGAACAGGGTTGAGAGCCTGGACTAGATAGATGTAAACCTACAGGAGGGTATCTCTACAGTAACAGGGTTAGAGAGCCCTGGACTAGATAGATGTAAACCTACAGGAGGGTATCTCTCCAGGAACAGGGTTGGAGAGCCCTGGACTAGATATATGTAAACCTACAGGAGGGTATCTCTCCAGGAACAGGGTTGGAGAGCCCTAGACTAGATAGATGTAAACCTACAGGAGGGCATCTCTCCAGGAACAGGGTTAGAGAGCCCTGGACTAGATAGATGTAAACCTACAGGAGGGTATCTCTCCAGGAACAGGGTTGGAGAGCCCTGGACTAGATAGATGTAAACCTACAGGAGGGTATACTCATTAGAACTTGTATGTTGTGTATTGCAGATGTATTGAGGAAGTAGAAGTACTGCAGGTGTCTGAAAGAGAACTCACTGGAAGAACTTGAAGGCCTTGACTGTGTATCCAGTTCCAGAGAAAAGGTCCTTTAGGATGTCATCTGTTATAGATGGGCTGTTGGAAGGAGAGGACTGGGTTACAAAGGAAGGAATGTATATGATTAACATCATGTTTAGTATCTCTACTGCAATATGCTTTTCTGTTTGAATATAATTTCATGGAAATAATGCTTTTGAAAGCATATGGTTTCTAATCTACCAGCCCTTATCCTAATAAAACCTGGCTACTCTCTCGTGACCAATGTTGGGATTCGTTACATTTAACAAGGGAAGGAGGAGGAGGTATAGTTGGAGAGGTGGAGGAGGGAGGAGGAGGTATAGTTGGAGAGGTGGAGGAGGAGGTATAGTTGGAGAGGGGAGGAGGGGAGGAGGTTATGTTGGAGAGGGGAGAGGGAGGAGGAGGTATGGTTGGAGAGGGGGAGGAGGGAGGAGGAGGTATAGCTGGAGAGGGGGAGGAGGGAGGAGGAGGTATAGTTTTTGGAGAGGGGAGGAGGAGGTATAGTTGGAGAGGGGAGGAGGGAGGAGGAGGTATAGTTGGAGAGGGGGAGGAGGGAGGGAGGAGGTATAATGTGAGAGGGGAGAGGGAGGAGGAGGTATAGTTGGAGAGGGGGAGGAGGGAGGAGGAGGTATAGGTGGAGAGGGGGAGGGAGGGGGGTAGGAGAGTAGTTGGAGAGGGGAGGGGGAGGAGGGAGGTATGGTTGGGAGGGGGAGGAGGGAGGAGGAGGTGATAGTTGAGAGGGGAGGGGGGTATAGTTAGAGGGGAGGAGGGAGGAGGAGGTATAGTTAGAGGGGGGAGGAGAGAGAGGGGGAGGAGGGAGGAGGAGGTATAGTTGGAGAGGGGGAAGAGGGGGTATAGTTGGGAGAGGGGAGGGAGGGAGAGAGGGGGTATAGTTGGAGAGGGGGAGGGGAGGAGGGGGTATGGTTGGAGAGGGGGAGGAGGGGGGCAGAAGGAGAGAGGGAGGAGGTTAGAAGGAGAGGGGGAGGAGGGGAGGAGGGGTATAGTTGAGAGGGGAGAGGAGGAGGAGGTATAGTTGGAGAGGGGAGGAGGGAGGAGGAGTATAGTTGAGAGGGGGAGGAGGGAGGAGGAGGAGAAGTATAGGGTGAGGTGAGAAGGAGAGGAGGAGGGAGGAGGGGGTGTAGATGTTGGAGAGGGGGAGGGAGGAGGAGGGGTATAGTTGGAGAGGGGGAGGGAGGGAGGAGGAGGTATAGTTTGGAGAGGGGAGGAGGGAGGGAGGAGGTATGAGTTGGAGAGGGGGAGGAGGGAGGAGGAGGTATAGTTGGAGAGGGGGAGGAGGGGAGGAGAAGTATAGGGGGAGGAGGGAGGAGGAGGTATAGTTGGAGAGGGGGAGGAGGAGAGAGGTATAGTTGGAGAGGTGGAGGAGGGAGGAGGAGGTAGGGGTTGGAGAGGGGGAGGAGGAGGAGGAGGTATAGTTGAGAGGGGGAGGAAAGGAAGTATAGTTGGAGAGGGGAGGAGGGAGGAGGAGGCCGTATAGTTGGAGAGGGAGGAGGGAGGAGGAGTATTTGGAGGGGAGGAGGGAGGAGGAGGTATGGTTGGAGAGGGGGAGGAAGGGAGGAGGAGGTATAGTTGGAGAGGGGGGGAGAGGAGAGGAGGAGTTGGAGGAGGAGGGAGAGAGGGTATAGGTTGAGAGGGGGAGGAGGGAGGAGAGCATAGTTGGAGAGGGGGGAGGAGGGAGGAGGAGGTATAGTTGGAGAGGGGAGGAGGGAGGAGGAGGTATAGTTGGAGAGGAGGAGGGAGGAGGAAGTATAGTTTGAGGGGAGGAGGGAGGAGGAGGTATGGGGGGTTGGAGAGGGGGAGGGGGAGGAGGAGGTATAGTTGGAGAGGGGGAGGAGGGAGGAGGAGGTATAGTTGAGAGGGGAGGAGGGAGGAGGAGGCATAGTTAGAGGGGGAGGAGGAGGGAGAGGTATAGTTGGAGAGGGGAGGAGGGAGGAGGAGGTAGTTGAGAGGTGGGAGGAGGAGGTATAGTGGGGAGAGGGGAGGAGGGAAGGAGGAGGTTGGAGAGGGGAGGAGGGGGGGAGGAGGTATAGTTGGAGAGGGAGGAGGGAGGAGGAGTGTTGGAGAAGTGGAGAGGGGAGGAGGAGGAGGTATAGTTGAGAGGGGGGAGGATAGGAGGAGGAGGTATAGTTGAGAGGGAGGAGGAGGAGAAGTGAGAGGGGGGGGAGGGAGGAGGGAGGAGAAGGTGGGAGGGGGAGGAGGGAGGAGGGTATAGTTGGAAGAGGGGGAGGAGGAGGTATAGTTGGAGAGGGGGGAGGAGGGAGGAGGGTATAGTTGAGAGGGAGGAGGGAGGAGGGAGGTATAGTTGAGAGGGGGAGGAGGAGGTATAGTTGGAGAGGGGGAGGAGGGAGGAGGAGGTAAGTTGGAGAGGGGAGGAGGGAGGAGGGAGGTATAGTTGGAGAGGGGGAGGAGGGAGGAGGAGGTATAGTTGAGAGGGAGAGGAGGAGGAGAGGTAGGAGGGAGGAGGAGGTATAAAGGAGAGGGGAGGAGGAGGTAGGAGAGGGAGGAGGGGGTATAGTTGGAGAGGGGGAGGAGGGAGGAGGGGGTATAGTTGGGAGGGGGAGGAGGAGGAGGTATAGTTGAGAGGGGAGGAGGGAGGAGGCAGGAAGTTTTGGAGGGGGGAGGAGGGAGGAGGAAGTATAGTTTGGAGAGGGGAGGAGGGAGGGAGGGAGGTATAGTTGGAGAGGGGGAGGAGGGAGGAGGAGGTATAGTTGAGAGGAGGGAGAGGGAGGAGAGGGGAGGGAGGAGGCATAGTTGGGAGAGGGGGAGGAGGGAGGAGGGGAAGTTGGAGAGGGGGAGGAGGGAGGAGGAGGTATAGTTGGAGAGGGGGAGGAGGGAGGAGGGAGGTATAGTTGGAGAGGGGGAGGAGGAGGTATAGTTGGAGAGGGGGAGGAGGAGGAGGAGGTATAGTTGGAGAGGGGGAGGAGGGGGAGGTATAGGGTTGGAGAGGGGAGGAGGAGGAGGGTATAGTTGGAGAGGGGGAGGAGGGAGGAGGAGGTAGAGTTTGGAGGAGGAGGAGGGAGGAGGTATAGTTGGAGAGGGGAGGAGGGAGGAGAGGAGAGGTTTGGAGAGGGGGAGGAGGAGGTATAGTTTGGAGAGGAGGGGGAGGAGGAGGAGGGAGGTATAGTTGGAGAGGGGGAGTGGAGGGAGGAGAAGGAGGGGAGGAGGGAGGAGGTATAGGTTGGAGAGGGGGAGGAGGGAGAGAAGGCATAGTTGGAGAGGGGAGGAGGGAGGAGGAGGTATAGTTGGAGGGGGGAGGAGGAGGAGGAGTATAGTTGGAGAGAGGGAGGAGGAGTGTATAGTTGGAGAGGGGGAGGAGGAGGGAGGAGGTATAGTTGGAGAGGGAGGAGGGAGGAGAGGTATAGTTGGAGAGGGGGAGAGGAGGGAGGAGGGGGGTATAGTTGGAGAGGGGAGGAGGGAGGAGGGGAGGTATAGGGTTGAGAGGTGGAGGAGGGAGGAGGGAGGTAGGGTGAGAGGGGAGGAGGGAGGAGGAGGGAAGTTTGGAGAGTGGAGGAGGGAGGAGGAGGTATAGGTTGAGAGGTGGAGGAGGGAGGAGGAGGTATAGTTGAGAGGGGGAGGAGGAGGAGGAGGTATAGTTGGAGAGGGGGAGGAGGGAGGAGGTATGGTTGGAGAGGGGAGGAGGGAGGGAGGGAGGTATAGTTGGAGAGGGGAGGAGGGAGGAGGAGGTATAGGTGGAGAGGTGGAGGAGGGAGGAGAGGTATAGTTGAGAGGGGGAGGAGGGAGGAGAGGAGAGAAGTTGGAGAGGGGGAGGGGAGGGGAGGCGAGATAGGAGAGGGGGAGGAGGGAGGAGGGGGTATAGTTGGAGAGGGGGGAGGAGGATAGTTGGAGAGGGGAGGAGGAGGAGGTATGAGTTGGAGAGGGGAGGAGGAGGAGTATAGTTGGAGAGGGGGAGGAGGGAGAGAAGGAGAGGGGGAGATTAGTTGGAGAAGAGAGGAGGAGGGAGGAGGGGGTATAGTTGGAGAGAGGGAGGAGGGAGGAGGGAGGTATCGTTGAGAGGGGAGGAGGGAGGGAGGAGGAGGAGAGGGAGGAGGGAGGAGGAGTATTTGAGAGGGGGAGGAGGGGAGGAGGGAGGTAGAGTTGGAGAGGGGAGGAGGGAGGAGGAGTATAGTTGGAGAGGGAGGAGGGAGGAGGAGGAGTAGTTTAGAGGGGGAGGTGGAGGGAGGAGGAGGTATAGTTGGAGAGGGGAGGAAGGAGGAGGAGAGTAGTAGGTGGAGAGGGGGAGGAGGGAGGAGGAGGTATAGTTGGAGAGGGGAGGATAGGAGGAGGAGGTATAGTTGGAGAGGGAGGAGGAGGTATAGTTGAGAGGGGGAGGAGGGAGGAGGGGTATAGTTGGAGAGGTGGAGAGGAGGAGGAGGTATAGTTGGAGAGGAGGAGGAGGAGGTATAGTTGGAGAGGTGGAGGAGGGAGGAGGAGGTATAGTTGGAGAGGGGGAGGAGGGGAGGTATAGTCTGGAGAGGAGGAGGGAGGTATAATTTGAGAGGGGAGGAGGAGGAGTTAGTTGGAGAGGGGAGGAGGAGGTATAGTTGAGAGGGGGAGGGAAGGAGAGGAGGTATAGTTGGAGAGGGGGAGGAGGGTATAGTTGGAGAGGGGGAGGAGGAGGAGAGGGGAGAGAGGTATAGTTGGGAGAGGGGAGGAGGAGTGTTGGAGAGGGGGAGGAGGAGGTATAGTTGGAGAGGTGGAGGAGGAGGAATGTAGTTGGAGAGGGGGGGAGGAGGAGGTATAAAGGTTGAGAGGGGGAGGGGAGGAGGAGGAGGTATGGTTCGGAGAGGGGGAGGAGGAGGAGGAAGGAGAGGAGGAGGAGGTATAGTTGGAGAGGAAAGAGGAGGTATAGTTGAGAGGAGGGGGAGGAGGAAGTATAGTTGAGAGTGGGAGGAGGGAGGAGGAGGCTGTAGTTGGAGAGGTGGAGGAGGAGGTATAGGGTTGGAGAGGGAAGAGGGAGGGGGAGGTATAGTTGGAGAGGGGGAGGAGGGGAGAAGTAGAGTTGGAGGAGGGAGGAGGAGGTATTTGGAGAGGGGGGAGGAGGAAGTATAGTTGGAGAGGGGGAGGAGGGAGGAAGGAGGTATAGTTTGGAGAGGGGGAGGAGGGAGGAGGGGGTATAGTTTGGGAGAGGGGAGGAGGAGGTATAGTTGGAGAGGGGAGGAGGGAGGAGGAGGTATAGTTGGGAGAGGGGGAGGTGTGAGGGAGGAGGAGGTATAGTTGGAGAGGGAGGAGGGAGGAGGAGGTATAGTTGGAGAGGGGAGGGAGGAGGAGGTATAGTTGGAGAGGGGGGGGGGGAGGAGGGAGGAGGAGGTGTTAGTTGGAGAGGGGGAGGAGGGAGGGAGGGAGGTATAGTTGAGAGGGGAGGAGGGGGTATAGTGAGAGGGGGAGGGAGGGAGGAGGAGGTATAGGTTGGAGAGGGGGGAGGAGGGGGAGGAGGATAGTTGGAGAGGGGGAGGAGGGAGGAGGAGGTTATAGTTGGAGAGGGAGGAGGGAGGAGGAGGTTATAGTTGGAGAGGGGGAGGAGGGAGATAGTTGGAGAGGGGAGGAGGGAGGAGGAGGTATAGTTGGAGAGGGGGAGGAGGAGGTATAGTTGGAGAGGGGAGGGGGAGGGAGGAGGTATAGTGTGGAGAGGGGAGGAGGGAGGAGGAGGTATGTTGGAGAGGGGGAGGAGGGAGGAGGAGGTATAGTTGGAGAAGGGGAGAGGGAGGAGGAAGTATAGTTGGAGAGGGAGGAGGGAGGAGGAGGTATAGTTGGAGAGGGGGAGGAGGGAGGAGGGAGGTATAGTTGAGAGGGGAGGAGGGGGTATAGTTGGAGAGGGGGAGGAGGGAGGAAGGTATAGTTGAGAGAGGGGGAGGAGGGGGTATAGTTGGAGAGGGGAGGAGGGAGGAGGAGGTAGTAGGTTGGAGAGGGTGAGGAGGGAGGAGGAGGCAGAGTAGAGGGAGGAGGAGGGTGATAGTTGGAGAGGGGAGGAGGGAGGAGGAGGTATGGTTGGAGAGGGGGAAGAGGGAGGAGGAGGTATAGTTGGAGAAGGGGAGGAGGGAGGAGGAGGCATAGTTGGAGAGGGGGAGGGGGAGGGGGGTATAGTTTGAGAGGGGGGAGGAGGGAGGTATAGTTTGGAGAGGGAGGCAGAGGGAGGAGGAGGTATAGTTGGAGAGGGGGAGGAGGGGGTAAGAAGGAGAGGGGGAGGAGGAGGAGGAGGTATAGTTGGAGAGGGGGAGGGAGGGAGGAGGGAGGATTGGAGAGGGGGAGGAGGGGTATGAAGTTGGAGAGGAGGAGGGGGAAGAAGTGTTAGAGGGGGAGGAGGGGGTATAGTTGGAGAGGGGGGAGAGGGAGTATGGTTGGAGAGGGGGAGGAGGGAGGAGGAGGTATAGTTGAGAGGGGGAGGAGGGGGTATAGTTGGAGAGGGGGAGGAGGGAGGAGGGAGGTATAGTTGGAGAGGGGAGGAGGGAGGGAGGGAGGTATAGTTGAGAAGGGAGGAGGGGGTATAGTTGGAGAGGAGGAGGGAGGAGGAGGTATAGTTGGAGAGGAGGAGGGAGGAGGAGAGAGGAGAGGGGGAGGGGGTATAGTTGGAGAGGGGGGAGGAGGAGGAGGGAGGGTATAGTTGAGAGGGGGAGGAGGAGGGAAGGAGATTGGAGGAGGGAGGAGGAGGTATAGTTGGAGAGGGAGGAGGGGGTATAGTTGAGAGGAGGAGGGAGGAGGTATAGTTGGAGAGGGGGAGGAGGGGGTATAGTTGGAGAGGGGGGAGGAGGGAGGTATAGTTGGAGAGGGGGAGGAGGGGGTATAGTTGGAGGGGGAGGAGGGAGGAGGGGGAGTAGAAGTTAGAGGAGGAGGGAGGAGGAGGTTTAGTTGGAGAGGTGGAGGAGGGAGGAGGAGGTATAGTTGAGAGGGGGAGAGGGAGGAGGGAGGTATAGTTGGAGAGGGGAGAGGGAGAGGAGGTATAGTTGGAGAGGGGGAGGAGGAGGTTATAGTTGGAGGGGAGGGGAGGATGGATTGGAGGAAGGAGAAGGGTTGTTAGAGGGGAGGAGGGAGGAGAGGTATAGTTGGAGAGGGGAGGAGGAGGGAGAAGTTTGAGAGGGGGAGGAGGGAGGAGGAGGTGAGAAGGTTGGAGGGGAGGAGGGAGGAGGAGGTTATAGTTGGGGAGAGGGGGAGGAGGGAGGAGGGTATAGCGTTGGAGAAGGGAGGGAGGAGGAGGCAGTTTGGAGAGGGGGAGGAGGGAGGAGGGGGTATAGTTGGAGAGGGGGAGGAGGAGGAGGAGGGTATAGTTGGAGAGGGGAGGAGGGAGGAGGAGATAGCGGAGAGGGGGAGGAGGGGAGGAGAGGTATAGTTGGAGAGGGGAGGAGGAGGTATAGTCGGGAGGGGGGAGGAGGAGGTATAGTTGGAGGGGGAGAGGGAGGAGGACTATAGTTGGAGAGGGGGGAGGAGGAGGGTATAGTTGAGAGGGGAGGAGGAGGCATAGTTGGAGAGGGGGAGGAGGAGGGAGGGGGTATAGTTTGGAGAGGGGAGGAGGAGGTATAGTTGGAGAGGGGAGGAGGGAGGAGGGGTTAGAGAAGGAGGGGGAGGTAGGGAGGAGGAGGTATAGTTGGAGAGGGGAGGAGGTAGAAGGAGAGGATTGGAGGAGTGGAGGAGGAGGTATAGTTGGAGAGGGGAGAGGGAGGAGGGGGTATAGTTGGAGAGGGGAGGAGGGGAGGAGGGGGTATAGTTCGGAGAGGGGGAGGAGGAGGTATAGTTGGAGAGGGGGAGGAGGAGGTATAGTTGGAGAGGGGGAGGAGGAGGTATAGTTGAGAGGGGAGGGGAGGGAGGGAGGGGGTATAGTTGGAGGAGGGGGAGGAGGGAGGAGGAGGTATAGTTGGAGAGGGGAGGAGGAGGTAGTTGGAGGGGAGGAGGGAGGGAGGAGGAGGTAGAAGTAGAGGGGGAGAGGAGGAGGGAGGTATATGGTTGGAGAGGGGGAGGAGGAGGTATAGTTGGAGAAGAGGGAGAGAGGAGGTAGAATTGGAGAGGGGGAGAGGGGAGGAGGAGGTATAGTTGGAGAGGAGGAGGAGAGTATAGTTGAGAGGGGGAGGAGGGAGGAGGAGGTATAGGTTGGAGAGGGGAGGAGGGAGGAGGAGGTATAGTTGGAGAGGGGGAGGAGGGAGGAGGAGGTATAGTTGGAGAGGGGGAGGAGGGAGGAGGAGGTATAGTTGGAGAGGGGGAGGAGGGAGGAGGAGGAGAGTTGGAGAGGGGGAGGAGGGGAGGAGGTATAGTTGGAGAGGGAGGAGGGAAGGTATAGTTGGAGAGGGGGAGGAGGGAAGGAGGAGGGGGAAGTTGGAGAGGGGAGGAGGAGGGAGAAGTTGGAGAGGGGGAGGAGGGGAGGAGGAGGAGGTTGAGAGGGAGGAGGGAGGAGGAGGTATTTGGAGAGGGAGGAGGGAGGAGGAGGTATAGTTGGAGAGGGGGGAGGAGGAGAAGGGGAGAGGGGAGGAGTGGGAGGAGGAAAGAAGGAGAGGGGGGGAGGAGGGAGGTATAGTTGGAGAGGGGGAGGAGGAGGTATAGTTGGAGAGGGGAGGAGGGAGGAGGAGGTCATAGTTGGAGAGGGGGGAGGAGGGAGGGAGGAGGTATACTGTAGAGGGGAGGAGGAGGGAGGATATAGTTGGAGTAGGGGAGGAGGGAAGTAGGTGAGAGGTGGAGAGGGGGAGAGGGGAGGAGGAGAGGTATAGGTTAAGAGGGGGAGGAGGGAGGGAGGGGGTATAGTTGGAGAGGGGGAGGAGGGAGGAGGGAGGTATAGTTGGAGAGGGGAGGAGGAGGTAGTAGTTGGAGAGGGGGAGGAGGGAGGAGGAGGTAGTTGGAGAGGGGGAGGAAGGAGGAGGAGGTATAGTTGGAGAGGGGGAGGAGGAGGTATAGTTGAGAAGGGGAGGAGGGGAGGAGGAGTATAATTGGAGAGGGAGGAGGAGGAGGAGGTATAGTTGGAGAGGGGAGGAGGGAGGAGGAGGTGAGTGGAGAGGGAGGAGGAGGTATAGTTGGAGAGGGGGAGGAGGGAGGAGGAGGTATAGTTGGAGAGGGGGAGGAGGGAGGAGGAGGTATAGTTGGAGAGGGGGAGGGGAGGGAGGAGGAGGTATAGTTGGAGAGGGGGAGGAGGAGGTATAGTTGGAGAGGGGGGGGGGGGAGGAGGAGGTAGAGTTGGAGAGGGGGAGGAGGGAGGAGGAGGGTATTGGAGAGGGAGGAGGGAGGGAGGAGGTTAGTTGGGAGAGGGGGAGTGTAGGAGGAGGAGGGGTTAGTTTGGAGAGGGAGGAGGGGGAGGAGGATAGTTGGAGAGGGGGAGGGAGGAGGTATAGTTGAGAGGGGGAGGAGGGAGGAGGAGGTATAGTTGGAGAGGGGGAGGAGGGAGGAGGAGGTATAGTTGGAGAGGGGGAGGAGGAGGTATAGTTGGAGAGGGGGAGGAGGGAGGAGGGGGAATAGTAGTTGGAGAGGGGGAGGAGGGAGGAGGGGTTGGAGAGGGGGAGGAGGAGGTATAGTTGGAGAGGGGGAGGAGAGGAGAAGGAGAGGGGGAGGAGGGAGGGAGTAGGTAGGTAGAGAGGGGAGGAGGAGGTATAGTTGAGAGGGAGGAGGGAGGGAGGAGGTATAGTTGGAGAGGGGGAGGAGGGAGGAGGGGGTATAGTTGAGAGGGGGTGGAGGAGGAGTTGAAAGGGGGAGGGAGTTAGTTGGAGAGGGGGGAGGGAGGAGGTATAGTTGGAGAGGGGAGAGGAGGGGAGGTATAGTTGGAGAGGGGGAGAGGAGGAGGAGGTATAGTTAGAGGGGGAGGAGGAGGTATAGTTGGAGAGGGGAGGAGGGAGGAGGAGGTATAGTTGGAGAGGGGGAGGAGGGAGGGAGGAGGTATAGTTGGAGAGGGGGAGGAGGAGGAGGAGGTATAGTTGAGAGGTGGAGGAGGAGGTATAGTTGGAGAGGGGGAGGAGGAGGTATAGTTGGAGAGGGGGAGGAGGGAGGAGGAGGTATAGTTGGAGAGGGGGAGGAGGGAGGAGGAGGTATAGTTGGAGAGGGAAGAGGGGAGGGAGAGGAGGAAAGTAGAGGTGGGATGGTGAGGGAGGTATAGTTGGAGAGGGGGAGGAGGGAGAGGGGGTAGTAAGTTGGGAGGTGGAGGAGAGGTATAGTTAGGAGAGGGTGGAGGAGGGAGGAGGGAGGTATAGTTGGAGAGGTGGAGGAGGAGAGGAGGTATAGTTGGAGAGGTGGAGGAGGAGGTAGAATTGGAGAGGTGGAGGAGGGGTAGAAGTGAGAGGTGGAGGAGGGAGGAGGAGGTATAGTTGAGAGGTGGAGGAGGAGGAGGAGGTATATTGAGAGGTGGAGGAGGTATAGTGGGGGGAGGAGGGAGAGGGGGGTATAGTTGGAGAGGTGGAGGAGGAGGTATAGTTGGAGAGGTGGAGGAGGGAGGAGGAGGTATAGTTGGAGAGGTGGAGGGAGGGAGGAGGAGGTATAGTTGGAGAGGTGGGAGGAGGAGGTATAGTTGGGAGAGGGGGAGGAGGGAGGAGGGTATAGTTGAGAGGGGGAGAGGGAGGGAGGAAGAAGTATAGTTGAGGAGTGGGAGGAGGGGAGGCATAGTTGGAGAGGTGGAGGAGGGAGGAGGAGGTAGAAGTTGGAGAGGTGGAGGAGGGAGGAGGGAGTCATAGTTTGGGAGAGGGGGGAGAGGAGGAGGAGGTATAGTTGGAGAGGTGGGAGGAGGGAGAGGAGGAGGTATAGTTGAGAGGGGGGGGGGAGGAGGGAGGAGGAGGTATAGTTGAGAGGGGAGGAGGGAGGAGGAGGTATAGTTCGGAGAGGTGGAGGAGGGAGGAGGAGGTATAGTTGAGAGGTGGAGGGAGGGAGGAGGGAGGTATAGTTGGAGAGGGGGAGGAGGGAGGAGGTATAGTTGGAGAGGTGAGGAGGAGGAGGAGGTGTTAGGGTTTGAGAGGGGGAGGGAGGAGGTATAGTTGAGAGGGAGGAGGAGGAGAGGTATAGTTGGAGAGGGGGAGGAGGGAGGAGGAGGTATAGGTTGGGAGGTCGGAGGAGGGAGGAGGAGGAGTATGGAGAGGGGGGGAGGAGGGAGAGGAGGTATAGTTGGAGAGGGGGAGGAGGGAGGAGGAGGTATAGTTGGAGAGATGGGAGGAGGGAGGAAGGAGGTCAGAATTGGAGAGGGGGAGGAGGAGGAGGAGGAAGTTTGGAGAGGGGAGGGAGGAGGGAGGTATAGTTGGAGAGGGGGGAGGAGGGAGGAGGAGGTATAGTTGGAGAGGGGGAGGAGGGAGGAGGGAGGATAATAGGAGAGGGGGAGAGGGAGGAGGGAGGTATAGTTGGAGAGGGGGAGGAGGGAGGAGGAGTATAGGTTGGAGAGGGGGAGGAGGGAGGAGGAGGTATAGTTGAGAGGGGGGGGAGGGAGGAGAGGTAGTTGGAGAGGGGGAGGAGGGAGGAGGAGGTATAGTTGGAGAGGGGGAGGAGGGAGGAGGAGGTATAGTTGGAGAGGGGGAGGAGGGAGGAGGTATAGTTGAAGGAGAGGGGGAGGAAGGAGAGGAGTGTAGTTGGAGAGGGGGAGGAGGGAGGAGGAGGTAGTAGTTGGAGAGGGGGAGGAGGGAGGAGGAGGTAGAGTTGGAGAGGGGGAGGAGGGAGGAGGAGGTATAGTTGGAGAGGGGAGGATGGAGGAGGAGGTATAGTGGAGAGGGGAGGAGGGGAGGAGGAGGTGATAGTTGAGAGGGGGAGGAGGGAGGAGGAGGTATGAGTGGAGAGGGGGAGGAGGAGGAGGAGGTATAGTTGGAGAGGTGGGAGGAGGGAGGAGGAGGTATAGTTGGAGAGGGGGGAGGAGGAGGTATAGTTGGGAGGGGGAGGAGGAGGTATAGTTGGAGAGGGGAGGAGGGAGGAGGAGGTATAGTTGGAGAGGGGGAGGGGAGGTATAGTTGGAGAGGGGGAGGAGGGAGGAGGAGGTAGTGAAGTTGAGGGGGAGGAGGAGGTGTGAAACTCACGGGATGTTGGAGATGGAGGGTGGCAGAGGGAGGAAGATATTCTGGAAGTTCTTGGATCCAGGCTTGAAGCGGTGTAGGGGAAGCTGCTGAAGTCTTTCTCGTGAGGCCCTGGTCTTCCTCTCCCCTCCTGGGCAGCTGGAACCGCCTGGTGCTTAGAGATGGTCCTCTGATCACCTTACCGTCAAATCCTGCGTTCAGGTGGGACATAGCTGGGGGAGGAGAGGAGGGGAGGAGGAGAGAGAGGAGAGGAGAGGAGGAGAGGAGAGGAGGAGAGGAGAGAGGAGAGGAGAGGAGAGGAGAGGAGAGGAGAGGAGAGGAGAGGGGTGGAGAGGAGAGGGAGAGGAGAGGAGAGGAGAGGAGAGGAGAGGAGAGGAGAGGAGAGGAGAGGGAGAGGAGAGGAGAGGAGAGGAGAGGAGAGGAGAGGAGAGGAGAGAGGAGAGGAGAGGAGAGGAGAGGAGAGGAGAGGAGAGACACAGTACAGACTGTCACAGCTAGCTATGTATGTCTGCCTGGCCATTTGCAGTAGCTGACTCAAACACTTTCTTTTGACCATTCTTTTTAGTCCAGGACTAGGTTTAATCTGTGTCTGGGAAACCAGCCCTTAGTGATTTACCAAAAGAAAATGGTGTCTAATTCATTATTCTAACATTTTATAGAGATATAATAAATGATCATAATATGTTATGATATCATATGTTCACAGCTGTTTGTGTGTTTATCTGTTCTGTTCTCTCAGTATAACAGTGTGATGGCAGTGGGATCTGTTCTGTTCTCTCAGTATAACAGGTGTGATGGCAGTGATCTGTTCTGTTCTCTCAGTATAACAGTGTGATGGCAGTGGGATCTGTTCTGTTCTCTCAGTATGACAGTGATTGGCAGTGCGGATCTGTTCTGTTCTCTCAGTATAACAGTGTGATGGCAGTGGGATCTGTTCTGTTCTCTCAGTATAACAGTGTGATGAGCAGTGGGATCTGTTCTGTTCTCTCAGTATAATAGTGTGATGGCAGGGATCTGTTCTGTTCTCTCAGTATAACAGTGTGAGTGGCAGTGGGATCTGTTCTGCTCTCAGTATAACAGTGTGATGGCAGTGGGATCTGTTCTGTTCTCTCAGTATAACAGTGTGTGATGGCAGTGGGATCTGTTCTGTTCTCTCAGTATAACAGTGTGATGGCAGTGGGATCTGTTCTGTTCTCTCAGTATAACAGTGTATGGCAGTGGGATCTGTTCTGTTCTCTCAGTATAACAGTGTGATGGCAGTGGGATCTGTTCTGTTCTCTCAGTATAACAGTGTGATGGCAGTGGGATCTGTTCTGTTCTCTCGTATAACAGTGTGATGGCAGTGGGATCTGTTCTGTTCTCTCAGTCAGAACAGTGTGATGGCAGTGGGATCTGTTCTGTTCTCTCAGTATAATAGTGTGATGGCAGTGGGATCTGTTCTGTTCTCTCAGTATAACAGTGTGATGGCAGTGGGATCTGTTTGCTCTCTCAGTATAACAGTGTGATGGCAGTGGGATCTGTTCTGCTCTCTCAGTATAACAGTGTGATGGCAGTGGGGATCTGTTCTGTTCTCTCAGTATAACAGTGTGATGGCAGTGGGATTCTGTTCTGTTCTCTCAGTGCTATAACATGTGTGATGGCAGTGGATCTGTTCTGTTCTCTCAGTATAACAGAGTGTGATGGCAGTGGGTCTGTTCTTGCTCTCTCAGTATAACAGTGTGATGGCAGTGGGGATCTGTTCTGTTCTCTCAGTATAACAGTGTGATGGCAGTGGGATCTGTTCTGTTCTCTCAGTATAACATATGATGGCAGTGGGATCTGTTCTGTTCTCTCAGTATAACAGTGTGATGGCAGTGGATCTGTTCTGTTCTCTGTTCAGTGTGATGGCAGTGGGATCTAGTTCTGTTCTCTCGTATAACAGTGTGATGGCAGTGGGATCTGTTCATGTTCTCTGGTATAACAGTGTGATGGCAGTGGGATCTGTTCTGTTCTCTCAGTATAACAGTGTGATGGCAGTTCGGATCTGTTCTGTTTCTCTCAGTATAACAGTGTGATGGCAGTGGGGATCTGTTCTGTTCTCTCTCACCAAGCTGTGTCTGAGTAGCATCAGCCATCTGGATTCAAGGCATTCTCTTCTTGTTGAACAGAATCTTGACCCCATGCACATCACCATACACCCCTAGAGAGAGAGAGAGCAAGAGAGAAGGGAGGAGAAGAAGGGGAGAGAGAGAGAGAGAGAGAGAGAGAGAGAGAGAGAGAGAGAGAGAGAGAGAGAGAAAGAGAGAGAGAGAGTGAGAGAGAGAGAGAGAGAGAGAAGGGGGAGGGAGAGATAGAAGGGTGGGGCAGAGAGAGAGAGAGAAAGAGAGAGAGAGAGAGAGAGAGAGAGAGAGAGAGAAGGGGGGAGGGAGAGATAGAAGAGGGGGCAGAGAGAGAGAGAGAGAGAGAGAAGGGGGAGGGGAGAGATAGAAGGGGGGAGGGAGAGAGATGAAGGGTGGGGCAGAGAGAGAGAGAGAGAGAGAGAGAGAAGGAGGGAGAGATAGAAGGGTGGGTGGGAGGGGGGGGGGGGGGGGGAGAGAGAGAGAGAGAGAGAGCGAGAGAGAGAGAGAGAAGGGGGGAGGGAGAGATAGAAGGGGGGAGGGAGAGAGGTGTGGTGTACATACAGTACATTACTTCTCTGCATTGTTTAGTCCCATGTGTTAGAGGGAGATAGAGGGGTGTGTGTGTGTGTGTGTGTGTGTGTGTGTGTGTGTGTGTGTGTGTGTGTGTGTGTGTGTGTGTGTGTGTGTGTGTGTGTGTGTGTGTGTGTGTGTGTGTGTGTGTGTGTGTGTGTGTGTGTTGACAGACGGATATCAGCATCTAAACAGAAACAGAGAGGATTGGACAGGGAAGTACTTATCAGCTGATCACAGATTACCGTGTTGCCATCATCTGTAACCATGGTAGCCACACACAGGCTATGCAGTGCCCAACAACCAAAGCCTTACTACATTTGTCCCATTTCATTGCTTGTCTTTATGAAATCTGATAAATATATTACAGCCAATAATAAGTCCAAGCCTCCTTACCAAATAGGATGAACAGTTCGTGTAGTGATATGCTCTGCAGGGAGTAAGAAGGAAGAAGAATGACTGAGTGCAGTCAACTGGGTCAAGTTAAGACAATTCTGGTGGGGTATGATATACATCTAATGAATGGCTCAGTATACCAGCAAGCCTGTCCTTTCCTTGCCTCATAATTGATCCCATCATCCACACACACCCACCCAGCCACTAACGCAGCCACTAACTCAGCCACCCACCCAGCCACCCACCCAGCCAGCCAGCCAGCCAGCCAGCCACCCTAACTCCAGCCACCCACCCAGCCAGCCAGGCAGCCAGCCAGCCACCAACTCCAGCCACCCACCCAGCCAGCCAGGCAGCCAGCCAGCCACTAACCCCAGCCACCCACCCAGCCAGCCAGGCAGCCAGCCAGCCAGCCACCCAGCCACCCAACCAGCCACCCACCCAGCCAGCCAGCCACCCAGCCAGCCAGCCACCCAGCCAGCCAGCCACCCAGCCAGCCAGCCACCCAGCCAGCCAGCCACCCAGCCCAGCCAGCCAGCCACCCACACATCTAGCCAGCCACCCAGCCAGCCAGCCACCCAGCCACCCAACCAGCCACCCACACATCTAGCCAGCCAGCTAGCCAGCCAGCCACCCAGCCCAGCCACAGCCACCCAGCCAGCCAGCCAGCCCCCACCCACACACCCAGCCACCCTAGCCAGCCAGCCAGCCACCCACCACCACCCACGCACCCAGCCATGCCAGCCAGCCAGCCAGCCACCCAACCTCAGCCACCCAGCCACCCACCCACACACCCAGCCACCCACACACCCAGGCCAGCCACCCACCCACCCAGCAGAGAGAGAGAGAGCGAGAGAGAGATGGAGAGAGGGAGAGAGAGAGAGAGAGAGAGAGAGAGAGAGCGAGCAGAGAGAGAGAGACGAGAGACGAGAGAGACAGAGAGAGAGACAGAGAGAGAGAGAGAGAGAGAGAGAGAGACAGACAACAAACAGCAGCGCAGAAGCGAAGCAGAGCGAGGCGCCAGCGAAGCGAGAAAGCGAGACCGAGCGAGCGAAGCGAGCACAAAGCGGCGAGCCGGCAACCAAAAAACCGAAACAAACCAGAAACCAGAACCCAGACAGACCAAACCAACCCCGAAACCACAAACCAGAGCGGCAAAGCGAGCAAACCAGAAGCCGGCGAAGAAGCAAGCCGAGCGGCAGGCTAGCAGCGGCTCAAACCCAGACCAAGCCAGAGCCAAGCAACCAACCAACACCAAACCAAGCAGTTGCCAGAGCAGAGCCAGAGACAGAGACAGAGCCAGAGCCAGAGCACAGAGACAGAGACAGACAGAGACAGAGACAGAGACAGAGACAGACAGACGGAGAGAGAGAGAGAGAGCAGAGAGAGAGAGAGAGAGAGGGGGAGAGAGAGAGAGAGAGAGAGAGAGAGAGAGAGGAGGAGACTTGACTTGAGCATCATTAGATTCTAACACTGAGTTTATCTGTTCATACATCATACAACTTTCATCATTAACATATAAGAGGTTAAATCACGAACAGTTATGGCCATGTGAACGTTTGGGCCTCTATATCTCTCAGGTTGGTGTGTAGGGTATGTGGGAACGTTTTGGCCCTCTATATCTCTCTGTGGGTTGGTGTGTAGGGTATGTGGAACGTTTTGGCCCTCTATACTCTCTCTGTGGGTTGGTGTGTAGGGTATGTGGAACGTTTTGGCCCTCTATATCTCTCTGTGGGTTTGGTGTGTAGGGTATGTGGAACGTTTTGGCCTCTATATCTCTCTGTGTGTGTGTAGGGTATGTGGAACGTTTGGCCTCTATATCTCTCTGTGGTTTGATGTGTAGGGTATGTTCTGGAGTTTATAGTGGTAAGCAGGAGGTTGAGAAAATCTCAACTCTCTCAAGCTACAAGGCGGTTGAGGGAGTAATATCAAGTGTTGACGAGAATAGAGACGGACACATCGTAGTGGAAATCATATCAGTTGACACTTGGAAAAAATGTAAAATCTTAAACCCACTACCGTATTATTTTGTGTTTGGCCTGTCTTTGTTTGTTGAAATGCTAAGATGTACACTACCTCTATGTAATCTGGAGATTCATTGGCACATGCGCATTCGCACTGAGTAGACATCTTAGAGCAACAGGAACGGTGAAACTGTTTGGTGGTTGTATTTGACTAAAGTCGTATTAAAAGCATGGATTTCAACAAAACAAAGACAGGCCAAACACACATTAGGTACATGGTATGGGAACTAAGACTTTACATCAAGTATCGACTGACAGCCACCGATGTAGTCAGGTCTTCTCATTTCGCCAACACTGTTGCCACTCAACCGCCTGCTACTGGACGTGGAGAGTTGAGAATTTTCTCAGCTAGGGCAGGGAAAGGGAAAACAGTGTTAGGGTGGGGGTAGTAAAGGGACACGGAGTGCCTTAATGGTAACTTTATTCCCTATATGTGTACTACTTTGGCAAACAAACCCAATGTGCCTTTGTTAAAGTGAGTGCACTATATAGGAAATAGGGCCTGCCATTTGGGAGAAAGACAAAGAGGGGATAAAGTGTGAGGGTCACAGGGGTGACTCACGGGGTCGAGGTTGGTGCAGACGAGGAGAACAGCGTGAAGAAGCGGTGGGCGCCATGCCGCTGGCAGGTGTCATCCGTCCCGAGACTGAGCCTGGCATGGTGAGGTGTCCCATTCCTGTCACCGTGTGCATGGACAGACCTGGGGGCAAGCACGAGAGCAGGTCCGGAAGGGTGGGCCTCCCTAGAGGAGGGGAGGGCCCAGGGTCAGTAGGAGGAGGGAGGGGAGGGGAGGGGGAGGGGCGGGGGAGTGTAGATCAGTGTAGATGAAGGGGAGGAGACAGGTTAAAGAAGGATTTTTTTAAGCCGTGATACAAATTCAGACATGGATTAGTGTAAGGTGTGCCATTCAGAGGATAGTGAATGGGAAGACAAAATATTTAATGTAAATAAGGTATTTATGTTTTTGTAATTTCTACACACAAACCCTATAATGACAAACAAAAAACAGGTTTTTAGAACTTTTGAAACATATTGAAATATAAAAACCGGAATATCACATTTGTGACTGGGTTTCTGGAAACGGGTGGGTCACTAACGTCGCTAGGTCACTACTTCACAGGACACACCTGTCTACAGTGAGGAAAAAAGTATTTGATCCCCTGCTGATTTTGTACGTTTTCCCACATGACAAAGAAATTATCAGTCTATAATTTTGTCCTGCCTGAACAGAGAGTGACAGAATAATAAACAAATAATCCAGAAAACGATGTCAAAATGTTATAGAATTGATTTACCTTTAATGAGGGAAATAAGTATTTGACCTCTCTCAATCAGAAAGATTTCTGGCTCCAGGTTTCTTTATACAGGTAATCGAGCTGAGATTAGGAGCACTTCTTAAAGGAGGGGCCTAACCTGCAGTCTGTTACTTGTCTAAAAGACACCTGTCCACAGAAGCAATCAATCAATCAGATTCCAAACTCATCAACCATAGCCAAGACTAAAGAGCTTCTCTCCAAGGATGTCAGGGACAAGATTGTAGCTCTACACAAGGCTGGAATGGGCAACAAGACCATCGTCAAGCAGCTTGGTGAGAAGGTGAAACAGTTGGTGCGATTCTTCGCAAATGGAAGAAACACAAAATAACTGTCAATCTCCCTCGGCCTGGGGCTCCACAAGATCTCACCTCGGTGAGACTTGCAATGATCTCGCAGAACGTGAGGAATCAGCCCAGAACTACACGGAAGGATTCAGATTCTCAAGGCAGCTGGGACCATAGTCACCAAGAAAACAATTGGTAACAACTACGCGTGAAGGACTGAAATCCTGCAGTGCTCGCAGAAGCGTCCCCCCTGCTCAAGAAAGCACATATACAGGGCCGTCTGAAGTTTGCCAATGAACATCTGAATGATTCAGAGGAGAAGTGGGTGAAAGTGTTGGTGGTCAGATGAGACCAAAATCGGAGCTCTTTGGCATCAACTCAACTCGCTGTGTTTGGAGGAGGAGGGACTGCCTGCCCATGACCCCAAGAACACCATTCGCACCGTACAAACGGGGGTGGGAAACATTATGCTTTGGGAGTGTTTTTCTGCTAAGGGGACAGGACAACTTCACCGAGATCAAAGGACGATGGACGGGGCCATGTACCGATCAAATCTTGGTGAGAACCTCCTTCCCTCAGCCAGGGCATTGAAACTGGGTCGTGTGGATGGATATTCCAGCACTGACAATGACCCAAAACACACGGCCAAGGCAACAAAGGAGTGGCTCAAGAAGAACTGAATTAAGGTTCCTCGGAGTGGCCTAGCCAGTCTCCAGACCTTAATCCCATAGAAAATCTGTGGAGGGAGCTGAATGTCTGAAAGTTGCCAAACGTCAGCCCGAAAACCTTAATGAACTTGGAGAAGATCTGCAAAGAGGAGTGGGACACAAATCTCTCCTGAGATGTGTGCAAACTGGTGGCCATCTACAAGAAACATCCCGACCTCTGTGATTGCCAACAAGGGTTTTGCCACCAAGTACTAAGTCATA
>NC_059206.1:13645564-13765564 GCF_020615455.1 Coregonus clupeaformis
TTGTACTGTTTACACATTAAACATGTTAGGAGGTTTAAACATGTTGTACTGTTTACACATTAACATGTTAGGAGGTTTAAACATGTTGTACTGTTTACACATTAACATGTTAGGAGGTTTAAACATGTTGTACTGTTTACACATTAACATGTTAGGAGGTTTAAACATGTTGTACTGTTAACACATTAACATGTTAGGAGGTTTAAACATGTTGTACTGTTTACACATTAACATGTTAGGAGGTTTAAACATGTTGTACTGTTTACACATTAACATGTTAGGAGGTTTAAACATGTTGTACTGTTTACACATTAACATGTTAGGAGGTTTAAACATGTTGTACTGTTTACACATTAACATGTTAGGAGGTTTAAACATGTTGTACTGTTTACACATTAACATGTTAGGAGGTTTAAACATGTTGAACTGTTTACACATTAACATGTTAGGAGGTTTAAACATGTTGTACTGTTTACACATTAACATGTTAGGAGGTTTAAACATGTTGTACTGTTTACACATTAACATGTTAGGAGGTTTAAACATGTTGAACTGTTTACACATTAACATGTTAGGAGGTTTAAACATGTTGAACTGTTTACACATTAACATGTTAGGAGGTTTAAACATGTTGAACTGTTAACACATTAACATGTTAGGAGGTTTAAACATGTTGTACTGTTTACACATTAACATGTTAGGAGGTTTAAACATGTTGAACTGTTTACACATTAACATGTTAGGAGGTTTAAACATGTTGTACTGTTTACACATTAACATGTTAGGAGGTTTAAACATGTTGTACTGTTTACACATTAACATGTTAGGAGGTTTAAACATGTTGTACTGTTTACACATTAACATGTTAGGAGGTTTAAACATGTTGTACTGTTTACACATTAACATGTTAGGAGGTTTAAACATGTTGTACTGTTTACACATTAACATGTTAGGAGGTTTAAACATGTTGTACTGTTTACACATTAACATGTTAGGAGGTTTAAACATGTTGTACTGTTTACACATTAACATGTTAGGAGGTTTAAACATGTTGTACTGTTTACACATTAACATGTTAGGAGGTTTAAACATGTTGAACTGTTTACACATTAACATGTTAGGAGGTTTAAACATGTTGAACTGTTTACACATTAACATGTTAGGAGGTTTAAACATGTTGTACTGTTTACACATTAACATGTTGGGAGGTTTAAGCATGTTGAACTGTTTACACATTAACATGTTAGGAGGTTTAAGCATGTTGAACTGTTTACACATTAACATGTTAGGAGGTTTAAACATGTTGAACTGTTTACACATTAACATGTTAGGAGGTTTAAACATGTTGTACTGTTTACACATTAACATGTTGGGAGGTTTAAGCATGTTGTACTGTTTACACATTAACATGTTAGGAGGTTTAAGCATGTTGTACTGTTTACACATTAACATGTTAGGAGGTTTAAACATGTTGTACTGTTAACCAGTGGTGTAAAGTACTTAAGTAAAAATACTTGAAAGTTCATTTACATTTTAGTAGACGCTCTTATCCAGAGCGACTTACAGTTAGTGAGCGCATACATTTAATTTTTTTCATACTGGTCCCCCGTGGGAAACGAACCCACAACCCTGGCGTTGCAAACACCATGCTCTACCAACTGAGCTACACGGGACTACTTAAGTCGTATTTTTGGGTATCTGTGCTTTACTTTACTATTTACATTTTTGACTACTTTTACTTTTACTTCACTACATTCCTAAAGAAAATAATGTACTTGTGATGAGGTGTGAATGAAGGAGTCAGGCGCAGGAGGTAAAACACCGACGGTGGTCCTCTGTAGCTCAGCTGGTAGAGCACGGCGCTTGTAACGCCAAGGTAGTGGGTTCGATCCCCGGGACCACCCATACACAAAAATGTATGCACACATGACTGTAAGTCGCTTTGGATAAAAGCGTCTGTTAAATGGCATATTATTATTAAGTCCAGAGTTTATTACGTTTACATAAATAAAACGCACCCAGTGTCAATACGAAACTATCACAAGGGAAATATTCCACCTTGGCAATAACAAATGGAAGAGTAGCTCAACAGATCTACACACTCTCACAATGAAACAATCACTCACCAAGACAAGGGGAACAGAGGGAACACTTATACACATACTAATTAGGGGAATGAGCACCAGGTGTGTGTGATTGACAAGACAAGACATGACAAGTGGAGTGATGAGAATGGGATCGGCAGTAGCTAGTAAGCCGGTGACGACGAACGCCGAAACCTGCCCGAACAAGGAGGGGAGGCAACCTCGGCGGAAGTCGTGACAGTACCCCCCCACCTTGACGCGCGGCTCCAGCAGTGCGCCGACCCCAGCCTCGGGTACGGCCAGGAGGACGCGGAGCAGGGCGAGTCGGATGGCCCCACAAACCGCGGGCTCAGCTTCCGGCAGGGCAGGCGGAGGGGTAGATTCCGGGTCGAGAGCCAGACCCGATCCCCCGGTACGAAAACCGGGGCCTCCCTGCAGTGGCGGTCAACGTTCGCCTTCTGACGACGCACGGCGCGCTGGAGGTGAACATGGGCAGCGTCCCAAGTCTCCTCCGCTCGCCGAAACCAGTCATCCACCGCAGGTGCCTCGGTCTGGCTCTGGTGCCACGGTGCCAGGACCGGTTGGTAACCCAAAACACATTGGAAGGGTGTTAGGTTAGTGGAGGAGTGGCGGAGAGAGTTCTGAGCGTATTCTGCTGGAACCTACCCACATCTTGATTCACCCTTTCCACCTGCCCATTACTCTCGGGGTGAAATCCAGAGGTCAGGCTGACCGAGACCCCCAGATGTTCCATGAACGCCTTCCAGACTCTAGACGTGAACTGGGGGCCTCGGTTGGACACTATATCCTCTGGTACCCCGTAGTGCCGGAAGACGTTGAGTAAACAGAGCATCCGCAGTTTGTAGGGCCGTGGGGAGACCGGGCAGAGGAAGGAGGCGGCAGGACTTCGAAAAGCGATCCACAACGACCAGGATAGTGGTGTTACCTTGAGAGAGGGGAAGATCAGTAAGAAAATCAATACTAAGGTGAGACCATGGTCGTTGTGGAACTGGTAAAGGTTGTAGCTTACCCGCTGGGAGGTGCCTAGGTGCCTTACTCTGGGCGCACACTGAGCAGGAGGAAACATATACCCTCACGTCCTTAGCCAAGGTAGGCCACCAGTACTTCTCGGTCAGGCAGCGCATTGCACGACCGATACCTGGATGACCAGAGGAGGGTGTCGTGTGTGCCCAGTAGATCATACGATCACGGATAAGCGCAGGCATGTACTGCAGTCCAGCTGGACACTGCGGTGGAGATGGATCTGTGCGTAATGCCTGCGCTATATCCACGTCCATCGCCCATACTACCGGCGCCACAATGCATGAGGCCGGGAGTATGGGGGTGTTGTCTCTGGGCCTCTCCTCTGTGTCATACAGCCGAGACAGTGCGTCTGCCTTCACGTTCTTCTTACCCGGAATGTATGAGAGTGTGAAATCAAACCGTGTGAAGAAGAGGGCCCACCTGGCCTGGCAAGGATTCAGCCTCCTCGCTGCCCGAATGTACTCCAGGTTATGGTGGTCTGTCCAGACGAGGAAAGGGTGTTTCGCCCCTTCGAGCCAATGTCTCCACACCGTCAAAGCTCGGACAACAGCCAGCAGCTCCCGATCACCAACGCTGTAGTTCTGCTCCGCCGAGCTTGGGTGGCGTGCCCGAGCGTTGGGATAAGACAACGCCTATCCCTACCTCAGACGCATCCACCTCCACTACGAACGTAGTGATGAATCGGGGTGAGCCAGTACCGGGGCTGAGGTGAACAGACCCCGCAATCTACTGAAGGCCAAATCAGCCTCAGCAGACCAGCGGAGCCAGGACGATCCACCCTTCAACAAGGAGGTAATGGGAGCTGCAACCTTGCCAAAGCCCCGAATAAACCTCCGATAGTAGTTGGCAAAGCCAAGGAAGCGCTGCACCTCCTTCACTGTGGTTGGAGTCGGCCAATTACGCACGGCTGAAATGCGATCTCCCTCCATCTCCACACCTGTGGTAGTAATGCGGTATCCGAGGAAGGAGATTGACTGCTGGAAAAACTCACACTTCTCTGCCTTGGCATAAAGATCATTCTCCAGCAGTCGGACCAGTACCTTGCGAACCAGGGACACATGCTCGGCGCACGTAGCGGAATACACCAGGATGTCATCGATGTAGACCACCACACCGCGACCAAGCATGTCCCAAAACACCTTGTTCACAAAGGACTGGAAAACGGATGGAGCATTCATCAAACCGTAGGGCATCACCAGGTATTCATAATGCCCCGAGGTTGTGCTGAATGCGGTTTTCCACTCAACCCCTTCCCGAATACACACCAGGTTGAAGGCACTCCTGAGGTCTAATTTGGTGAAAAAACGGGCCCCATGCATTGACTCAATCACTGAAGGAATGAGAGGAAGAGGATAACTAAATCGTACAGTCACCTTATTCAGTGGTCGATAATCAATGCACGGGCGTAAACCGCCATCTTTCTTCTTCACAAAGAAGAAACTCGAGGAAGCAGGTGAAGTGGAGGGACGTATATACCCCTGGCACAGGGACTCGGTGACGTATATTTCCATAGCATCCGTTTCAGCCTGCGACAGGGGATACACATGACTCCTGGGAGGTACAGTGTCTACCCAAAGGTTTATCGCACAATCCCCCTCCCGATGAGGTGGTCATTTAGTCACTTGCGTCTTGGAAAACGCGAGCGCCAGATCATGGTATTCGGGGGGAATGCGCACAGTGGGGGTACCGTCTGGACTTTCCACCGTGGTCGCACCATCGGAAACACATAGACACCTACCCGAACACTCACGCGACCACCCTGTAAGAACCCTCTGCGGCCATGAAAAAGTGGGGTTGTGAAGGGCTAACCACGGAATACCTAAGACTACAGGGTAAGCAGGAGACTCAATAATCAAAAAAGTGATCTGCTCAACATGTGTCTCCTGTGTAATCATGGTGACTGGTACAGTAACCTCCTTAACCAACCCGGACCCTAATGGTCGACTATCAAGTGCTCTGATGGGGAGTGGAATGGATAGGGGAACCAATGAAATGCCTTGACGGCGTGCAAATGCCCTGTCCATGAAGTTCCCAGCTGCACCTGAATCGACTAGCGCCTTACACTGGGAAACTACCAGGTGATCGGGAAAGGAGATAGATAAGGTACAGTGCGCCGCAAAGGGCTTTGAACGATTTTGGGAGTTCGTTACCTGGGGTGATGCGTGAGTACCCTGCCTACCGCCTCCAGACCCAAAGGAACTTTGACTGCGATGTGAGGTGGATTTTTCCTACGTGCCACCAGAGTGGCACTGTTGCTGTCTTCCTGCGCTCTCTCGAACGGCGGCTCCCCTCAGCTCCATCTGCTCGGGGTCAGAGTCGTCTGGAGTGGTAACGGGCAGACCCCTACCAGGACGTCCTCTGGCAGCTAGCAGATTGTCCAGCCGGATGGCCATGTCCACCAGTTGGGAGAACGATAGCATGGCATCACAGCAGGCTAGTTCCCGTCGGACATCCTCCCTTAGGTGGCACCGGAAATGGTCGATCAGGGCCCGCTCGCTCCACCCGGACCCCGCTGCCAGCGTCCGGAACTCCAGCGCGTAGTCCTGTGCGGTCCTTGTCCCCTGCCTCAAATGGACCAGTCGTTCGTCCGCCTCTCGACCCTCAGGCGGGTGATCGAAAACGGCCCGAAAGAGGCGAGCAAACTCCCCGTAGTCCTCCAACACGGCACCTCCCTCGTTCCACACCGCGTTGGCCCACTCCAGGGCTCTCCCACAAAGGCAGGAAACGAGGATGGATACCTTCTCCCGCTCCAGTGGCGCCGGCCTGATGCTAGAGAAATACAACTCTAGTTGGAGCAGAAATCCCTTACATCGCACTGCCGTACCATCAAACGCCGGTGGCCGGGATGTCTGGATCCCTCCAGGGGCTGGGGTGTAGGTGGCTGGATCCGGTTGACCAGCTGTCTCGATAGATCGGGTCCTCTCCTCTCCAGGCGTTGTACTACCTGAAGAACCCGATCCATCGCTTCCCCCAAGCTGGCCAGCATCGAGGAATGCTCCTGGACACTTGCCACAACTCCAGGCATGCGGTCTTCTCCTGCTGACTCCATTCAGCGGGTGAGTGATTCTGTGATGAGGTGTGAATGAAGGAGTCAGGAGCAGGAGGTAAAACACCGAAGTCCAGAGTTTATTCCGTTTACATAAATAAAACGCACCCAGCGTCAATACGAAACTATCACAAGGGAAATATTCCACCTTGGCAATAACAAATGGAAGAGTAGCTCAACAGATCTACACACGCTCACAATGAAACAATCACTCACCAAGACAAGTGGAACAGAGGGAACACTTATACACATACTAATTAGGGGAATGAGCACCAGGTGTGTGTGATTGACAAGACAAGACATGACAAGTGGAGTGATGAGAATGGGATCGGCAGTAGCTAGTAAGCCGGTGACGACGAACGCCAAAACCTGCCCGAACAAGGAGGAGAGGCAACCTCGGCGGAAGTCGTGACAGTACTTTTTACTCCATGCATTTTCCCTGACACCCAAAAGTACTTGTTACATTTTGAATGAGATGGCAGGTAGCTTAGTGGTAAATCTGTCAATGTGCCCTTGAGTAAAGCACTTAACCCTAGTTGCTCTGGATAAGAGCGTCCGCTAAATGACTAAAATGTAAATGAATGCTTAGCAGGAGAGGGAAATGGTCTAATTCACACACTTATCAAGAGGTCATCCCTACTGCCTCTGATCTGGCAGACTCACTAATCACACGTTTTTATTTATTTGTAAATTACGTCTGAGTGTTGGAGCCCCTGGATATCTGTGAATTTTAAAAACAAAAAAATGGTGCCGTCTGGATTGCTTAATGTAAAGAAATTGAAATGACTCATACTTTTACTTTCGATACTTAAGTCTATTTTAGCGTTTACATTTACTTTTAATACTTAAGAATATTTAAAACCAAATACTTTTAGACTTTCACTTTTACTTGAGTCATTTTCTAATAAGGTATCTTTACTTTTACTCAAGTATGACAATTGGGTACTTTTTCTACTACTGCTGTTAACACATTAAACATGTTAGGAGGTTTAAACATGTTGTACTGTTTACACATTAACATGTTAGGAGGTTTAAACATGTTGAACTGTTTACACATTAACATGTTAGGAGGTTTAAACATGTTGAACTGTTTACACATTAACATGTTAGGAGGTTTAAACATGTTGAACTGTTTACACATTAACATGTTAGGAGGTTTAAACATGTTGAACTGTTTACACATTAACATGTTAGGAGGTTTAAACATGTTGAACTGTTTACACATTAACATGTTAGGAGGTTTAAACATGTTGAACTGTTTACACATTAACATGTTAGGAGGTTTAAACATGTTGAACTGTTTACACATTAACATGTTAGGAGGTTTAAACATGTTGAACTGTTTACACATGAACATGGACCTATTATTCTATTATGGACAACGGTACACAGTAGCCATACAGATATATATATATATTTTTTATTTCACCTTTATTTAACTAGGCAAGTCAGTTAAGAACAAATTCTTAATTACAATGACGGCCTACACCGGCCAAACCCGGACGACGCTGGGCCAATTGTGCGCTGCCCTATGGGACTCCCAATCACGGCCGGTTGTGATACAGCCTGGAATCGAACCGGGGGTCTGTAGTGCCGCCTCAAGCACTGAGATGCAGTGCCTTAGACCGCTGCGCCACTCGGGAGCATACAGTAGGTATGCACATAGGAGATTTGGTAGCAACCTTCAGGAAATGTCTGCATGTTATGGAATCTCACAACAATCCCTACAGTACTGTAGCCTATCAATATCAAAGGGTGGCTATTTGAAGAATCTCAAATCTCAAATATATTTTGATTTGTTTAACACTTTTTGGGGGTTACTACATGATTCCATATGTGTTATTTCATAGTTTTGATGTCTTCACTATTATTCTACAATGTAGAAAATAGTAAAAATAAAGAAAAACCCTTGAATGAGTAGGTGTGTCCAAACTTTTGACTGGTACTGTATATTGGGTGATACCTTTACGTTCAAATTAATGGATTCGGCTATTTCAGCCACACCTGTTGCTGACAGGTGTATAACATCTAGCACACAGCCGTGCAATCTCCATAGACAAACATTGGCAGTAGAGTAGAATGGCCCGTACTGAAGAGCTCAGTGACTTTCAACGTGGCACCGTCATAGGATGCCACCTTTCCAACAAGTCAGGTCGTCAAATTTCTGCCCTGCTAGAGCTGCCCTGGTCAACTGTAAGCACTGTTATTGTGAAGTGGAAATGTCTAGGAGCAAAAATGGCTCAGCCACGAAGTGGTAGGCCACACAAGCTCACAGAACGGGACCGCAGAGTGCTGAAGCGCTTAGCTGTCCTCGGTTGCAACACTCACTACCGAATTCCAAACTGCCTCCGGAAGCAACGTCAGCACAAGAACTGTTCGTCGTGAACTTCATGAAATGGGTTTCCATGGCCATGCAGCCACACACAAGCCTAAGATCACCATGCGCAATGCCAAGCGTCGGCTGGAGTGGTGTAAAGCTCGCCGCTATTGGACTCTGGAGCAGTGGAAACGCGTGCACAAAGCGTAGTCCATACAAAAATGGTTTGTCGAGATCGTTGTGGAAGAACTTGACTGGCCCTGACCTCGACCCCATCTAACACCTTTGGGATGAATTGGAACGCCGACTGCGAGCCAGGCCTAATCGCCCATCATCAGTGCCCGACCTCACTAATGCTCATGGCTGAATGGAAGCAAATCCCCGCAGCAATGTTCCAACATCTAGTGGAAAACCTTCCAAGAAGAGTGGAGGCCATTTGGGACGCAGTCTTTACATGCAGTGTAGGAGCACTAACCGTGTAGGGGTCACATTAGTAATGGTCCAATATGCTGAAGTAGCCTAATACTTAGATCCGTGGAATAAAATGGTCCGCGTTGAGATTAAATGGTCTATTAATAATGTACTGATTGGCTCACATTAACAGCACCAGTTTTTAATCAACACATTGGACTGAGTGAGAGGAACGGGGAGACATCTGAGCTGCAGCCCAAGAAAAGCTCACAACAGCGTCAATGGATGACTTCAACTGATACAGAAAAATTTATTTTCTCAAAGGGGTTTTGCATTTTATATCGTTCAATGACATATTGTATATAAATTACTAATCAGGTAAAAATTAACAGGCTTTTTTGGAGGTTAAAGAGCCAATCTGTGATTGGTACATCCATTTTTGGGGGGACTTTTAAATTAATTATTTGTACCCATTGATTCTTGAAGAATATAAGGTCACACTTTATTTGGATAGTCCAGATAATCCATCTGTAGATGCTCTACAGATGGTCATACTATCAACAAACGATCTGGTCATAAGCAACTCCTTGCTAAGGTTACGGTTAGGGTAAGGGTTAAGTTTAGGGTTAGGATAAGGGTTAAGGTTAGGGTTAGGATAAGGATTAAGGTTACGGTTAGGGTAAGGGTTAAGTTTAGGGTTAGGATAAGGGTTAAGGTTAGGGTTAGGATAAGGGTTAAGTTTAGGGTTAGGATAAGGTTTAAGTTTAGGGTTAGGGTAAGGGTTAAGTTTAGGGTTAGGATAAGGGTTAAGGTTAGGGTTAGGATAAGAGTTAAGGTTAGGATAAGGGTTAAGTTTAGGGTTAGGGTTAGGGTTAGGGTTAGGGTTAGGATAAGGGTTAAGTTTAGGGTTAGGATAAGGGTTAAGGTTAGGGTTAGTAGATAGTTGAAATGTTACTGATAGTCTGTAGATAGTCTGTAGAGCATCTAAATCAGGGGTGTCAAACGTCCGGCCCGCGGGCCGGATCAGGCCCGCAAACGGGTTTAATCCGGCCCGCGAGATGATTAAAAAAATAAAAAAATAAAAAATATATATATATTTGTAAAGTATTAAAATGCGCTGCAATTTTTCAATAAAATAAACTGCTGTTCCAATTGCTCAGCCTTGTTACCACCCCAGCCATGTTACCACCTCAGCCATGTTACCACCCCAGCCATGTTACCACCTCAGCCATGTTACCACCTCAGCCATGTTACCACCTCAGCCATGTTACCACCTCAGCCATGTTCCCACCCCAGCCATGTTCCCACACTTCATCACATCTCCTTTCCTTCAATTACTTACTTGCAATACTATTTTGGTATAATAACACATAGTTGATCTGTGTTCACTAAGTTATATATTTATATCTAATACAAACCTCTAATACAGTGCCTTGCAAAGGTTGAAATATGGTTAGTCAATAACCCAGTGAAGCTGATAAAACATTCATATTGTGAGTCAAGTTGATATGGCTGATACTTCCCTAATTCTCAGAGGTTATTGTAGAAGTCAGCATGTATAAAAGAAGCAAGTGGAAACACTGCAACAGCAAAGAAAACAAACAACGGTAGCAGAAAATCATGTATAGTAACCCTAGGTGTAAAATAGTAAATAATGGCTATTTCTCAGAAAGCTTTAAACCAGGGGTGTCAAACGTCCGGCCCACGGGCCGGATCAGGCCCGCAAACGGGTTTAATCCGGCCCGCGAGATGATTTTGAAAAATAAAAGTATTAAAATGCGCTGCAATTTTTCAATAAAATAAACTGCTGTTCCAATTGCGTCCACTGGATGGCGCAATAGCAATTGTGTTAAGCAAGCAAACTGTTTATACCGGGGCAGAGCAAGTAGGTCAAGCACGTGCAGCCAATGAGCTACTTTGTTTTGCCCGCGATATTTATTACGGCTTCTACTTTTAACATTATGTGCTTTGGCACCCTCATTGCCCCAATATGTCTCTGTCAAAAAAGAGAAAAGTGGACGCAGAGTGCAGAGTGTTCCAAGAAAAATGGTCATCCTATTTATTCACGGAATTGAATGGGAAAGCTGTATGTTTGGTGTGTTCAGAGCATGTTGCAGTGCTGAAAGAATATAACCTTCGTCGCCACTATGTGAGTCTTCATGCCGACAAATATGACAACTTTCAAGGACAGCGGAGATGAGAGAAGGTGAATGAACTGTTGGCGGGTCTGAAGAAACAGCAGTCTGTGTTTACTCACAGCTGAGACATCAGTGACGCTGCAGTGAAAGCTAGCTACCTCATTGCTAATGAAATCGCAGTGGCTTCAAAACCATTTAGTGAGGGTGAATTTGTAAAAACATGCATGATGAAGGCAGCGGAGATTGTGTGCCCTGAAAGCGGCAGGCTTTTGCAAATATCAGCCTGACAAGAAACACAGTTGCAGACAGGATTTCCGATCTTTCAGTGGATTTGGACAGCCAGTTGAAGCAAAAAGTAAAGTCATTTATTGCGTTTTGGGTTGCAATTGACGAAAGCACGGACATTACAGATGTTGCACAACTGGCCATTTTCATCCGCGAGTTGATGACACATTGACCGTCACCGAGGAGTTCGTGGAGTTGGTGCCGATGACAGATACAACGACAGCAGCTGATATTTTTACCGCACTCGTCGGCGCGCTGGACAGGGTCGGAGTGGACTGGTCCCGCGCTGTCAGCCTGGCTACAGATGGTGCGCCCTCAATGACAAAGTTCAGAGAGAAAGTGCAATCTGCAAATGGAGGACGTGATTTTTTGACTTTTCACTGTATTTTGCACCAGGAGGCTTTGTGTTGCAAGTCATTAAAGATGGATAACGTCATGAAGGTGGTCATCCAAACTGTTAATTTCATCCGATCCAGAAGCCTGAATCACCGTCAGTTTGACAGCCTTCTCAGAGAGAAAGACCACATCTATGGCCTGCCATACCACACTGAGGTAAGATGGTTAAGCCGAGGTGCTGTGCTGAGGCATTTCTTTGATTTACGAGAAGAAATTGAACAGTTCATGGAAGAAAAGGGCAAACCAGTGTTAGAATTTCATTCCGCAGAATGGATGCAGGACCTTGCATTTATGGTGGATGTTACAGAGCACCTGAATAACTTGAACAAACAGCTGCAAGGGCGCAACAAAGTTGTCACGCAGTATTATGACAGCATACGTTCTTTCAAGTTGAAGCTGTCATTGTGGGAGACGCAACTTGCCGGGTGGTGATGCAGCTCACTTCCCCTGTCTGAAAAATGTGTGCGCGACCCAACATGTGGCAGACATGAAGCGGTTCAAAGATAAAATAACGGGACTGTTACGGGAGTTTGAGCAACGCTTTCAGATTTATGTTTATATGTTTTTATGTTGATGTGCTATTGTTTTTAATTGTTTTTATTTTATTTGTATATTTAACCTATTCTTGACTCTGTGGTTCTTGCACTTGTTTGGGGAACAGGATTTCATTATTTTTATCTACATTTCTGCCTGAGAAATGACACCCTGATATAGTTCTGTGATCTGTGATATACTTCTGTGAATCACTGAGGCATTGTGTGTTTGTGTGTTCTTTGTCCTCAGAACTTTCAAATAACTTGAGGTGTTTTATGATTAATAGTGATGTTGTGCTTTTGGACACTGTCCTCAGGCTCCAGCTTTATGTTTATATGTTTTTATGTTGATGTGCTATTGTTTTTAATTGATTTTATTTTATTTGTATATTTAACCTATTCTTGACTCTGTGGTTCTTGCACTTGTTTGGGGAACAGGATTTCATTATTTTTATTTACATTTCTGACTGAGAAATGACACCCTGATATAGTTCTGTGATCTGTGAAACAGTTCTGTTAATCACTGAGGCATTGTGTGTTTGTGTGTTCTTTTTCTTTAGAATTTTCAAATAAACTTGACGTGTTTTATGATTAATAGTGATGTTGTGCTTGTACTATTTTGGACACACTGTCCTCAGGCTCCAGCTTTATGTTGTATGTTGATCGTATTAAAACAAAGAAAACAATCTGAAGTTGTTGTTTTTAAGTTATATATACCATGATTTTTCCGGTCCGGCCCACTTGGGAATAGATTTTCCTCCATGTGGCCCCTGAGCTAAAATGAGTTTGACACCCCTGATCTAAATAGTGTTACCGAATATAACGTTGAAATAAATGTCTCATGAACTTAGTTCCACTGTCGTACCCCTTCAGGACCCAAATAAGCTTGTTTTACTCCAGTGTTCGTAAACAATGTAACTATGAACAAACACTGTAAATCAAATCCAAATTTAATTGTCACATGCTTCGTAAACAACAGGTGTAGACCAACAGTGAAATGCTTACTGACGGGTCCTTCCCAACGATGCAGAGAGAAAGAAAATAGAGAAATAATAGAAAAGTAAAACACGTAATAATAAAAGTAATGATAGATACACAATGAGTAACGATAACTTGGCTATATACACGGGGTACCAGTACCGAGTCGATGTGCAGGGGTACGAGGTAATTGAAGTAGATATGTACATATAGGTATGAATAAAGTGACTAGGCAACAGGATAGATAAACAGTAGCAGCAGTGTTCGTGATGGGTCAAAAGAGTTAGTGCAAAAATAGTATATTTAAAAAACTATTTAGTGGTCTTATGGCTTGGGGGTAGAAGCTGTTCAGGGTCCTGTTGGTTCCAGACTTGGTGCATCGGTACCGCTTGCCCTGTGGTAGCAGAGAGAACAGTCTATGACTTGGGTGGCTGGAGTCTTACACAATTTTTAGGGCCTTCCTCTGAAACCACCTGGGATAGAGGTCCTGGATGTTAGGGAGGACGGCCCCAGTGATGTACTGGGCCGTACGCACTACCCTGTGTAGCGCCTCCCCTCTCTCCTCTCTCTCTCTTCCCTCTCTCTCCCCTCTCTCCTCTCTCTCTCTCTCTCTCCCCCCTCTCTCTTCCCTCTCTCTCCCCTCTCTCCCCTCTCTCCTCTCTCTCTCTTCCCTCTCTCTCCTCTTTCTCTCCCCTCTCTCTCCTCTCTTTCTTCCCTCTCTCTCTTCTCCCTCCCCCTCTCTTTCTCTCCTCTCTCTTCCCTCTCTCTCCTCTCCCCCTCCTCTCTCTCCCCTCTCTCCTCTTTCTTTCTTCCCTCTCTCTCCCCTCTCTCCTCTTTCTCTCCTCTCTCTCTCTCTCCTCTCTTTCTCTCCGCTCTCTCTCTCCTCTCTCTCACCTCTCTCCTCTCTCTCTCCTTTCTCTCTTCCCTCTCTCTCCCTCTCTCCTCTCTCTCTCTCATCTCTTTCTCTCCCACTCCTCTCTCTCCCCTCTCTCCCCTCTCTCTCTTTCCTCTCTTGCACCTCTCTCCTCTCTCTCCCCTCTCTCCTCTCTCTCTCCTCTCCCCTCTCTCTTCTCTCTCTCTTCCCTTTCTCTCCCCTTTCACTTCCCTCTCTCCTCTCTCTCTCCTCTCTCTCTACCCTCTCTCCACTCTATCCTCTCTTTCTCTCCACTCTCTCCTCTCCCCTCTCTCCTCATTCTATTCCCACTCTCTTCCCTCTCTCCTCTCTCTCTCCTCTCTTTCTCTCCCCTCTCTCTCCCCTCTCTCCTCTTTCTCTCTTCCCTCTCTCTCCCCTCTCTCCTCTCTCTCTCCTCCCTCTCTCCTATTTCTCGCCCCCTCTCTTTCTCGCCACTCTCTCCTCTCTCTCTTCCCTCTCTCTCCCCTCTCTCTTCCCCCTCTCTCCACTCTCTCTCTTCCCTCTCTCTCCCCTCTCTCCTCTTTCTCTCCCCCCTCTCTTTCTCTCCACTCTTTCTACCCTCTCTCCTCTCTCTCTCTTCCCCCTCTCTCCCTCTCTCTCTCCTCTCTCTCGTCTCTCTCTCTCCTCTCTCTCCGCTCTCTCCTCTCTCTCTTCCCTCTCTCTCCCCTCTTCCCTCTCTCTTCCCTCTCTCTCCCATCTCTCTTCCCCCTCTCTCCACTCTCTCTCTTCCCCCTCTCTCCCCTCTATCCTCTCTCTCTTCCCTCTCTCTCCCCTCTCTCCCCTCTCTCTCCCCTCTCCCCTATCTTCTCTCTCTCTCTTCCCTGTCTCTCCTCTTTCTCTCCCCTCTCTCCTCCCTATATTCCCTCTCTCTCCCCCTCTTTTTCTCTCCTCTCTCTCTCCCCTCTCTCCTCTCTCTCTTCCCTCTCTCCCCTCTCTCCTCTCTCGCTCTTCCCTCTCTCTCCCCTCTCTCCTCTCTCGCTCTTCCCTCTCTCTCCCCTCTCTCCTCTCTCTATTCCCTCTCTTTCCCCTCTCTCCTCTCCCCTCTCTCTCCCCTCTCTCCTCTTTCTCTCCTCTCTCCCTCCTGTCTCTCTTCTCTCTCTCCCCCCTCTCTCCTCTCTCTCTCCTTTCTCCCTCCTCTCTCTCCACCCTTCTCCTCTTTCTCTTCCCTCTCTCCTCTTTCTCTTCCCTCTCTCTCTCCTCTCTCTCTCCTCTCTCTCTCCCCTCTCTCCTCTCTTCCCTAATCTCCCCTCCCTCCTCTCTCTCTTCCCTCTCTCTCCCCTCTCGCCTCTCTCTCTCCTCTCTCTCTCTCTCCTCTCTCTCTCCCCTCTCTCTCTTCCCTCTCTCTCCCCTCTCTCGCTCTTCCCTCTCTCTCCCCTCTCTCTCTCTCCCCTCTCTCCCCTCTCTCCTCTCTCTCTCTTCCCTCTCTCCCCTCTCTCTCTCCCCTCTCTCCTCTCTCTCCTCTCTCTTCCTTCTCTCTCTCTCCTCTCTCTCTCCCCTCTCTTCCCTCTCTCTCCCCTCTCTCTCTTTCCTCTCTCTCTTCCCTCTCTCCCCTCCCTCCTCTTTCTCTCCGCTCTCTCTCCTCTCTCCCTCCTGTCTCTCTCCTCTCTCCCCCCTCTCTCCTCTCTCTTTCCTTTCTCCCTCCTCTCTCTCTCCCCCATCTCCTCTTTCTCTTCCCTCTCTCCTCTTTCGCTTCCCTCTCTCTCCTCTCTCTTCCCTCTCTCCTCTCTCTCTCTTCCCTCTCTCTCCCCTCTGTCCTCTCTCTCTTTCCTCTCTCTCCCCTCTCTCCTCTCTCCCTCTTCCCTCTCTCTCCCCTCTCTCCTCTTCCCTCTCTCTCCCCTCTCTCCCCTCTCGCCTCGCTCTTCCCTCTCTCCCCTCTCTACTCTCTCTCTCCCCTCTCCCTCCTCTCTCTCTCCCCTCTCTCTCCCCGCTCTCTCTCCAGTGTGTGTTTGCCCAGTCTTTCTCTTGATGTAGACAGATGGGAATTTACTGCAAATCCCGCAGCGATAAGAGGTCACATGACCCGTGTGCAGGAAGTGTGACGTCTGTCTGCTGCCTTTTCTCTTTCTTTATCTAGCCGGCCCTGCTCTGATGGCTATGATGCAGTGGCTGCCGGTGAACATTCCCGCCAACCCCTCCCTCGCAGAAGAAATACATTTTGTGTGGTTCACTTCAGATGAACAAAATCAGTCCCCGAAAGCGATTTGTCAGCCTATGAATGACAGGCATGCTAATTGTTCTCCTAGGGTAGATGTGACACAATGCTCCACCAACGGGAGAGAGAGGTCTGACTGCACAAGGCTGAATAGGCTGGGAGAAAGTGCCGTGTACAGGTTTTCTTACTTGGGAACTAAACTTTACTCTAGTCCTATATAAACAGGTCAGAAAGGACTTAATAATTATCTCCTGATCCTGGCAGCTCTGAGCTGAGACCCAGACTGTTAGCTTATAGGGCCTCAAGTGTGTGTGTGTGTGTGTGTGTGACCAGATGCGAGGCTTTCAGAGACACCAGACATGAATTCAGAAGCAGCCATGTGGATCGCCCCTCAATTTTTTTCTCTCTATCTGGAAACCCCAGTATAAGCCTGATCAAGACAGATGCACAACCTGTCTGTCTGTCTATCCGTCTGTCTTCTGTCAGTCTATCTGTCTGTCTGTCTGTCTGTCTGTCTGTCTATCTGTCTGTCTTCTGTCTGTCTTATGTCTGTCTGTCTATCTGTCTTCTGTCTGCCTTCTGTATGTCTGTTTTCTGTCTGTCTGTCTGTCTGTCTGTCTGTCTGTCTCTCTCTCTCTCTCTCTCTCTCTCTCTCTCTCTCTCTCTCTCCCCCTCTGTCGCTCTCTCTCTCGCAGGTTGAGGTTTATTGTCATGAGTCTTGTCCTTGAAGCAGAACTGAGTGATTTCCCCTTAGGTAGGCCAGCTGCAAAGTCAACATCGGCTATATTGTAAAAATGCATGATTATTTTTTGCTTTTTGATCTTATTTTAAGATTAGGGTTAGGCATCAGGGTTAGCAGTGTGGTAAACATTAGGGTTAAAATCAGATTTGATGACTTTGTGTCTGTGTCAGCTAGGGACCACTCTGCAGAGCTGCCTCCAGATCAAGATTCATGATGAAAAACACTAACCTGCCCCTCTCTCTCGTTGGCAGTCCCAGGTGATGCAGCTATGCCAGGCAGCGATCCAGATGGGGCAGGTGTGTGGGTTTTTAACCGCAGTGCCCCCCACTCAGACTGGCTGGTTACCCCCCCATCCCCACCCCACCCCCACCCACTTATGTAGGCCAGCTCCATTAGGAGCTGGGAGCCCACGGCCATTTACCAGGGGTCTAGATTAAGCAGACACACATGGATGCACTGGATGATGAATTATTTGTAGTCCAGCCTGTATGCTGAGCAAACGGGCCTTTTCTATTTATACAATGGACACATACACTTGCACGAATAATGCATGGCAATAAGCATGCACACACACACGCACTCACACACACACACACACACACACACACACACACACACACACACACACACACACACACACGCACATCTGCATGCAAGTAGACACAAACATACACACATAGAGTAGGGCATGTGTAGCCTTGACAAAGACTGGTATATCTCTATGCATCCTCTCCTACTCAGCTCTCAGTGATTAGAGATATTTATAATATCACCTACTAATATGATGTACGTTATAATGTCTTGTCTTGAAATAATATTATTTCCTTTTTCTGCATGGGAAACAAATGAACACACCAAACACCTAACAAACTAACTACTACTAGTTAACAACTAACATACTAACTACCACTAGTTAACACCTAACATACAAACTACCACTAGTTAACACCTAACAAACTAACTACCACTAGTTAACACCTAACATACAAACTACCACTAGTTAACACCTAACGTACGAACAACCACTATTTAACACCTAACAAACTAACTGCCACTAGTTAACAACTAACATACTAACTACCACTAGTTAACACCTAACATACTAACCATTACTAGTTAACACCTAACATACTAACTACCACTAGTTAACACCTAACATACTAACTACCACTAGAGTACAGGCTCTGTCGCAGCCGGCCACGACCGGGAGACCCATGGGCGGCGCACAATTGGTCCAGCGTCGTCCAAGGTAGGGGAGGGTTTGGCCGGCAGGGATGTGGGTTCGTTTCCCACGGGGGGCCAGTATGAAAAATAAATAAAAAAGTAATGTATGCATTCACTAACTGTAAGTCGTTCTGGATAAGAGCGTCTGCTAAATGACTAAAATGTAAATGTAAATGTTAACACCTAACATTCTAATTATCACTGGTTAACACCTAACAAACTAACTACAACTAGTTAAACCTAACATACTAACTACCGCTAGTTAACATCTAACATTCGAACTATCACTAGTTAACACTTAACAAACGAACTACCTATACTTAACACCTAACATACACACTACCACTAGTTAACACCTAACATACTAACTATCACTAGTTAACTCCTAACAAACTAACTACCACTAGTTAACACCTAACATACTAACTACCACTAGTTAAACCTAACATACTACCTACCGCTAGTTAACACCGAACATACTAACTACCTATAGTTAACACCTAACATACTAACTACTGCTAGTTAACACCTAACATACTAACTACCACTAATTAACACCTAACATACTAACTACCGCTAGTTAACACCTAGCATACTAACTACCACTAGTTAACACCTAGCATACTAACTACCTATAGTTAACACCTAACATACTAACTACCACTAGTTAACAAATAAAATACTAACTACCACCTAACATACTAACTACCGCTAGTTAACACCTAACATGCTAACTACCACTAGTTAACACCTAACATACTAACTATCACTAGTTATCACATAACAAACTAACTATCACTAGTTACCACCTAACATACTAACTACCGCTAGTTAACACCTAGCATACTAACTACCAGTAGTTAACACCTAACAATCTAACTATCGCTAGTTAACACCTAACATACTAACTACCTATAGTTAACACCTAACATACTAACTACCACTAGTTAACAATTAATATACTAACTACCACCTAACATACTAACTACCGCTAGTTAACACCTAACATACCCTTCTACCGCTAGTTAACACCTAACATACTAACTACCACTAGTTAACACCTAATATACTAACTATGACTAGTTAACACCTAACATACTAACTTCCTATTTTTAACACCTAACATACTAACTACCACTAGTTAAAATATAGTAAATAATAATATGCCATTTAGCAGACGCTTTTATCCAAAGCGACATACAGTCATGCGTGCATAAATTTTTTGTGTATGGGTGGTCCCGGGGATCGAACCCACTACCTTGGCGTTACAAGCGCCATGCTCTATCAGCTGAGCTACAGAGGACCACATACCAACTACCGCTAGTTAACACCTAACATACTAACTACTGCTAGTTAACACCTAACATAACTACCACTAGTTAACACCCCTAACATACGAACTACCACTAGTTAACAATTAACATACTAACTACCACTAGTTAAAGCCTAACATACTAACTACCACTAGTTAACACCAAACATACTAACTACCGCTAGTTAACACCTAACATACCAACTACCACTAGTTAACACCTAACATACTAACTACACTGCTCAAAAAAATAAAGGGAACACTTAAACAGCACAATGTAACTCCAAGTCAATCACACTTCTGTGAAATCAAACTGTCCACTTAGGAAGCAACACTGATTGACAATAAATTTCACATGCTGTTGTGCAAATGGAATAGACAATAGGTGGAAATTATAGGCAATTAGCAAGACACCCCCAATAAAGGACTGGTTTTGCAGGTGGTGACCACAGACCACTTCTCAGTTCCTATGCTTCCTGGCTGATGTTTTGGTCACTTTTGAATTCTGGCGGTGCTTTCACTCTAGTGGTAGCATGAGACGGAGTCTACAACCCACACAAGTGGCTCAGGTAGTGCAGCTCATCCAGGATGGCACATCAATGCGAGCTGTGGGAAGAAGGTTTGCTGTGTCTGTCAGCGTAGTGTGAGCATGGAGGCGCTACCAGGAGACAGGCCAGTACATCAGGAGACGTGGAGGAGGCCGTAGGAGGGCAACAACCCAGCAGCAGGACTGCTACCTCCGCCTTTGTGTAAGGAGGAGCAGGAGGAGCACTGCCAGAGCCCTGCAAAATGACCTCCAGTAGGCCACAAATGTGCATGTGTCTGCTCAAATGGTCAGAAACAGACTCCATGAGGGTGGTATGAGGGCCCGACGTCCACAGGTGGGGGTTGTGCTTACAGCCCAACACCGTGCAGGACGTTTGGCATTTGCCAGAGAACACCAAGATTGGCAAATTCGCCACTGGCGCCCTGTGCTCTTCACAGTTGAAAGCAGGTTCACACTGAGCACATGTGACAGACGTGACAGAGTCTGGAGAACATTCTGCTGCCTGCAACATCCTCCAGCATGACCGGTTTGGCGGTGGGTAAGTCATGGTGTGGTGTGGCATTTCTTTGGGGGGCCGCACAGCCCTCCATGTGCTCGCCAGAGGTAGCCCGACTGCCATTAGGTACCGAGATGAGATCCTCAGACCCCTTGTGAGACCATATGCTGTTGCGGTTGGCCCTGGGTTCCTCCTAATGCAAGACCATGCTAGACCTCATGTGGCTGGAGTGTGTCAGCAGTTCCTGCAAGAGGAAGGCATTGATGCTATGGACTGGCCCGCCTGTTCCCCAGACCTGAATCCAATTGAGCACATCTGGGACATCATGTCTCGCTCCATCCACCAACGCCACGTTGCACCACAGACTGTCCAGGAGTTGGTGGATGCTTTAGTCCAGGTCTGGGAGGAGATCCCTCAGGAGACCATCCGCCACCTCATCAGGAGCATGCCCAGGCGTTGTAGGGAGGTCATACAGGCACGTGGAGGCCACACACACTACTGAGCCTCATTTTGACTTGTTTTAAGGACATTACATCAAAGTTGGATCAGCCTGTAGTGTGGTTTTCCACTTTCATTTTGAGGGTGACTCCAAATCCAGACCTCCATGGGTTGATACATTTGATTTCCATTGATCGTTTTTGTGTGCTTTTGTTGTCAGCACATTCAACTATGTAAATAAAAAAGTATTTAATAAGATTATTTCATTCATTCAGATCTAGGATGTGTTGTTTTAGTGTTCCCTTTATTTTTTTGAGCAGTGTACCACTAGTTAACACCTAACATACTAACTACCACTAGTTAACACCTAACATACTAACTACCACTAGTTAACACCTAACATACTAACTACCGCTAGTTAACACCTAACATAACTACCACTAGTTAACACCCCTAACATACTAACTACCACTTGTTAACAATTAACATACTAACTACCACTAGTTAAAGCCTAACATACTAACTACCACTAGTTAACACCAAACATACTAACTACCACTAGTTAACACCTAACATACCAACTACCACTAGTTAACACCTAACATACTAACTACTATTAGTTAACACCTAACATACTAACTAACGCTAGTTAACACCTAACATACTAACTATCTCTAGTTAACACATACCATACTAACTACCGCTAGTTAACACCTAACATACTAACTACCACTAGTTAACACCTAACTTACTAACTATCACTAGTTAACACCTAACATACTAACTACCACTAGTTAACACCTAACATACTAACTACCGCTAGTTAACACCTAACATACTAACTGCCGCTAGTTAACACCTAACATACTAACTAGTCATACAGTCAAATCCAACAGAGAAGGGTTGTTGTAGTCAATAGCAACAGAGAAGGGTCTGAGCACCTGGTTGTTGTAGTCATTAGCAACAGAGAAGGGTCTGAGCACCTGGTTGTTGTAGTCATTAGCAACAGAGAAGGGTCTGAGCACCTGGTTGTTGTAGTCATTAACAACAGAGAAGGGTCTGAGCACCTGGTTGTTGTAGTCATTAGCAACAGAGAAGGTTCTGAGCACCTGGTTGTTGTAGTCATTAACAACAGAGAAGGGTCTGAGCACCTGGTTGTTGTAGTCATTAACAACAGAGAAGGGTCTGAGCACCTGGTTGTTGTAGTCATTAACAAGCTCCCCACATTTCTTATTATTAGATTATTCCAGTCAGGCTAGAACACATGGTGTGTTTGAGTTTCCCTTCCACTGTGAAGAGAGATGACTGGGGGGAAATCAGGAGAAGCCGCATGTGTGTGTGTTGTTGTGTATGGGATGCACGGTTTGTCGGATGGGTAGTCCTCAGAATGCCTTGATTCATGTCGCCATCTGCTGGACGAAAGAAATAACTACAGCCTTGGACAACAAGGGAATACAGCCGGTGGTGTTATTGCTTTTGTAGGTCTACTTTTACTTGCCTGATCCACCATCTTAATCGCTGCGCTCTTTTTTGCGAAACAGAATGTAAGCTAGCGGGTATAGAATGGTGGAATGAGGCTATACTTTTACTAATGCTACTAATGCTAATGTTTTTAAAAAATGGTTTAAACTATTGTGTCGACCCACAACTTGTTTTGGTAAACAAAGGCAGAGGAATGGGGTTGCAGAAATGTGACCATTTTCAATTTTTTTGACAGAGCTATGGAGGACTGACCATCCATGAGATCGAAATGATATGTTGTTTTGAAGCTATACTGTTGATCTAATATCAAAATGCATTTAAAATGTATATTCTTCAAGAATCAAGGGCTTTTACTATTAATTTAAAAGTCCAATCCAGGATTGGTCCTTTAAATGCACAGTAGATAAAGTTTGATTTAGCGTGTCATTTTGTTTTGTAAAATGGGGGTCTGATAATGGGGCCTCCAGTTTTGTATCATATGTAGTTTTGTTCCAATTTGAATTACAGTGGTTCATTCAAACTGCAGACTTTGAAGAACACTACATGAATTTACCACAACAACTGTAATAACTGTGGTTCAGTCACTGGATGGATTATGACTGTCAAAGTTGGTAGTTTTGTAAATTGGTTTACATAAAGGTGTCTACTGATCATATCATAACTGAAGTGGATCAGCCAGAGGCTTGAATGACCATGTTCCTGATTGTTTATGACCCAAATATATTCACTCCCCACTCACCAGTATTTAAAACCAATTATTCCTTATAAAGCGATATTGTTGGCAAGAAGACAAATATATAATATACCTGTATTGAAAATGTTGTTGTATTGAAAGGGGCTGTGGGTTGGATGTAGGTTCTGGGTGGAATTCCTTTTTTAATCAACAAACTCATTTATATTTGAAGAGTTTATTTAATAATAATATGAGCTACAGAGGACCACAATATTTCTGAAATGCTATAGACCAGGTGGAAAGTGTCTTCACGGACATTTTCAATCTCTCCTTGTCCCAGTCCATGATTCCAAAATGTTTCAAGCTCACCACCATTGTCCCTGTTCCCAAAAACTCCAAAGTAACCTGCCTAAATGACTATCGCCCTGTAGAACTCACATCTGGAAATATGAATTTGAAAGGCTGGTCATGACACACATCAACACCATAATCCCAGACCCCATGGACCCACTCCAATTCGCATATCGCCCCAACAGATCCACAGATGACGCAATCTCAATTGCACGTCCCACTGCCCTCTCCCACCCGGACAAGAGGGGAAATAACTGTCAGAATGCTGTTCATAGAGTAGAGCTCAGCGTTCAGCACCATAGTACCCTCCAAGCTCATCGCCACACTAGGGCAACACATGCACCACGCTGACCCTCAACACGGGGGGCCTCTCAGGGGTGTGTGCTTAGTGCCTCCCTGTACTCCCTGTTCACACATGACTGCGTGGCCGCGCACGATTCCAACACCATCATCGGGTTTGCTGACGACACGACGGTGGTAGGCCTGATCACCGATGCCGATGAGACAGCCTACAGGGAGGAGGTCAGAGACTTGCCAGTGTGGTGTCAGGACAACAACCTCTCCCTCAACATCAGTAAGACCAAGGAGCTGATCGTGGACTACAGGAGAAAGAGGTGCGAGAACGCCCCCATCCACATCGATGGGACTGTAGCGGAGTGGTTCTGAGCTTCAAGTTCCTTGGCGTCCACATAACTAAGGACTTGCAATAGTCCACACACACCCACACAGTCGAGAAGAGGGCAGGACAGCGCGTCTTCCCCCTCGGGAGGCTGAAAAGATTTGTTATGGGCCCCCAGATCCTCAAAAAGTTCTACAGCTGCACCATCGTGATATATTCACTGGCTGCATCACTGCTTGGTATGGTAAATGCACTGCCCTCAACCGCAAAGCGCTACAGAGTGTTGTGAAGACGGCCCAGTACATCACTAGAGCCGAGCTCCCTGCCATCCAGGACCTCTATATCAGGCAGTGTCAGGAATGCCCGAAAAATTGCCAAATACTTCAGCCACCCAAGCCATAGACTGTTCACTCTGCTACAGTCCGGCAAACGGTACCAGAGCATCGGCTCTCGGTCCAAAAGACATCTTCTACCCCCAAGCTATAAGACTGCTAAATGGTTAAACAGACTATCTGCACTGACCCTATCTGCACTGACTATGCACACACATTCACTTCGCGCTGACCCATAGGAGCAAAAGGGTTCTACCTGGAACTAAAAAGGGTTCTTCAAAGGGTTTTCCTATGGGGACAGCTGAAGAACCCTTTGAGGTCCTAGATGGCACCTTTTTTCTAAGAGTGTACGCACAAACACACACACACACACCAAAACATAACACACACACACATACCAACATAACACACACACACATACCGACACAACACACACACACATACTGACACAACACACACACACATATACCGACATAACACACACACACACACAGATACCGACACAACACACACACACACACACACACAGATACCGACACAACACACACACACACACACACACAGATAACGACACAACACACACACACACACACATACCGACACAACACACACACACACATACCAACACAACACACACACACACACACATACCGACACAACACACACACACATACCGACACAACACACACACACACCGACACAACACACACACACATTCCGACACAATCAATCAATAAATCAAATATATTTAGAAAGCCCTTTTTATATCAGCAGATGTCACAAAGTGCTATACATAAACACAGCCTAAAACCAAAAAACCACAACACGCACACACACACACAAACCGACACAACACACACACACACACACACACACACACACACACACACACACACACACACACACACACACACACACACACACACACACACACACACACACACACACACACTCTTACTCTTATTATTATTATTATTATTATTATTATTACTTCTCAGATAGAGTTCAATGTGTCAAATCGGAGGGCCTGTTGTCTGGACCTCTGGCAGTCTCTATGTGGGTGCCACAGGGTTCAATTCTCGGGCCGACTCTTTTCTCTGTCTATATCAATGATGTCGCTCTTGCTGCTGGTGACTCTCAGATCCACCTCTACGCAGACGACACCATTTTGTATACATCTGGCCCTTCATTGGACACTGTGTTAACAAACCTCCAAACGAGTTTCAATGCCATACAACACTCCTTCCGTAGCCTCCAACTGCTCTTAAACACTAGTAAAACTAAATGCATGCTCTTCAATCGAACGCTGCTTGCACCCGCCCACCCGACTAGAATCACTACTCTCTGCGGGTCAGACTTAGAATATGTGGACAACTACAAATACCTAGGTGTCTGGTTAGACCGTAAACTCTCCTTCCAGACTCACATTAAGCATCTCCAATCCAAAGTTAAATCTAGAATCAGCTTCCTATTTCGCAACAAAGCCTCCTTCACTCAGGCTGCCAAACATGCCCTCGTAAAACTGACTATCCTACCGATCCTTGACTTTGGCGATGTCAATTACAAAATAGCCTCCAACACACTACTCAGCAAATTGGATGTAGTCTATCACAGTGCCATCCGTTTTGTCACCAAAGCCCCATATACTACCCACCATTTGGACCTGTACACTCTCGTTGGCTGGCCCTCACTACATATTCGTCGCCAAACCCACTGGCTCCAGGTCATCTATAAATCACTGCTAGGCAAATCCCCACCTTATCTTAGCTCATTGGTCACCATAGCAACACCCACCCGTAGTATGCGCTCCAGCAGGTAGATCTCACTGGTAATCCCCAAAGGCAACACCTCCTTTGGCCGCCATTCCTTCCAGTTCTCTGCTGCCAATGACTGGAACGAACTGCAAAAATCTCTGAAGCTGGAGACTCTTATCTCCCTCACTAACTTTAAGCATCAGTTGTCAGAGCAGCTTACCGATCACTGCACCTGTACACAGCCCATCTGTAATTAGCCCACCCAACTACCTCATCCCCATATTGTTATTTATTTTGCTCATTTGCACCCCAGTATCTCTATTTGCACATCATCTTCTGCACAGTGTTAATACTAAATTGTAATTATTTTGCACTATGGCCTATTTATTGCCTTACCTCCATAACTTACTACATTTGCACACACTGTATAGAGATTTTATATTGTGATATTGACACCACGTTTTGTTTATTCCATTTGTAACTCTGTGTTGTTGTTGTTTTTATCGCACTGCTTTGCTTTATCTTGGCCAGGTCGCAGTTGTAAATGAGAACTTGTTCTCAACTGGCTTACCTGGTTAAATAAAGAATATATTTTTTTTTAATCTATCCTGATGCCTAGTCACTTTACATTTAAGTCATTTAGCAGACACTCTTATCCAGAGCGACGTACATTTTCTTTCTTCATACTAGTCCCCCATGGGAAACGAACCCACAACCCTGGCGTTGCAAACACCATGCTCTACAAGGGACTACCCTGCTGTTATGTACATATCTACCTCAAGTACCTTATTATTATCTATCCTGATGCCAGGTCACTTTACCCTGCCGCTTTCTTTTTAACCTTTATTTAACTAGGCAAGTCAGTTAAGAACAAATTCTTATTTACAATGACGGCCTACACCGGCCAAACCCGGACGACGCTGGGCCAATTGTGCGCCGCCCTATGGGACTCCCAATCACAGCCGGTTGTGATACAGCCTGGAATCGAACCAGGGGGTCTGTAGTGACGCCTCAAGCTACTGAGATGCAGTGCCTTAGACCGCTGCGCCACTCGGGAGCCTGAGTAGATTATGTACATATCTACCTCAAAAAACGTATTATTATCTATCCTGATGCCTAGTCACTTTACCCTGCCGTTATGTACATATCTACCTCAAATACCTGGTATCCCTGCACATTGATCTGGTACTGGTACACTCCTGAGTGGCGCAGTGGTCTAAGGCACTGCATCGCAGTGCTAACTCTGCCACTAGAGATCCTGGTTCGAATCCAGGCTCTGTCGCAGCCGGCCGCGACCGGGAGACTCATGGGCGGCGCACAATTCGTCCAGGGTAGGGGAGGGAATGGCCGGCAGGGATGTAGCTCAGTTGATAGAGCATGGCGTTTGCAACGCCAGGGTTGTGGGTTCGCTTCCCACGGGGGCCAGTATAAAAAAAATGTATTCACTAACTGTAAGTCGCTCTGGATAAGAGCGTCTGCTAAATGACTAAAATGTAAATGTATAGCTGCACATTGATCTGGTACTGGTAGTCCCTATATATAGCTCCACATTGATCTGGTACTGGTAGTCCCTATATATAGCGCCACATTGATCTGGTACAGGTACTCCCTGTATATAGCTGCACATTGATCTGGTACAGGTACTCCCTGTATATAGCTGCACATTGATCTGGTACTGGTACTCCCTATATATAGCTCCACATTGATCTGGTAATGGTACTCCCTGTATATAGCTGCACATTGATCTGGTACAGGTACTCCCTGTATATAGCTCCACATTGATCTGGTACAGGTACTCCCTGTATATAGCTGCACATTGATCTGGTACAGGTACTCCCTGTATATAGCTGCACATTGATCTGGTACAGGTACTCCCTGTATATAGCTGCACATTGATCTGGTACTGGTAGTCCCTGTATATAGCTCCACATTGATCTGGTACTCCCTGTATATAGCTCCACATTGATCTGGTACTGGTACTCCCTGTATATAGCTCCACATTGATCTGGTACTGGTACTCCCTGTATATAGCTCCACATTGATCTGGTACTCCCTATATATAGCTCCACATTGATCTGGTAATGGTACTCCCTATATATAGCTCCACATTGATCTGGTACTGGTACTCCCTGTATATAGCTCCACATTGATCTGGTACTGGTACTCCCTGTATATAGCTCCACATTGATCTGGTACTGGTACTCCCTGTATATAGCTCCACATTGATCTGGTACTGGTACTCCCTGTATATAGCTCCACATTGATCTGGTACTGGTACTCCCTGTATATAGCTCCACATTGATCTGGTACTGGTACTCCCTGTATATAGCTCCACATTTATCTGGTACTGGTACTCCCTGTATATAGCTCCACATTGATCTGGTACTGGTACTCCCTGTATTTAGCTCCATTCTTGTGTATTTTATTCTTCTTGTGTTACTATTTTTGTTATTATCTTTTAACCTGCATCGTTGGGAAGGGCTCGTAAGCATTTTACTGTAAAGTCTACACCCATTGTATTCGTCACAATGTGACAAATAACATTTGAGTTGATTTTCACATTTGTGTTTTTTCTCATCAGAAATGATTGCCTATGGGTACCTTCATGTGTGCTTACAATATTACTGTTCTCAGATTTTTTATTCATAGCATTTAGATGTGTACGAAAATGTATTTTGTTGCAAAACGCTATAGATCCATTGTTTAGCTGGAATGGAATGTTTGTATCCTGTATATTTGACTGTGATATGTGGTTGTCTCACCTATCTTAAGATGAATGCACTTACTGTAATTCGCTCTGGATAAGAGCATCTGCTAAATCACTAAAATGTCAAATTTAAAGCAGTACTACTTATTTCTCTGAGAGTGAGGCGGATAGAAATCGCACAGTCGAGAATAAATGAAATGAAACATCAAGTGATGGAATTTAAATAAATATACACTACATGGCCAAAAGTATGTGGACACATGCTCGGCGATCATCTCATTCCAAAATCATGGGCACTAATATGGAGTTGGTCCCCCCTTTGCTGCTATAACAGTCTCCATTCTTCCTGGGAAGGCTTTCCACTAGATGTTGGAACATTGCTGCAGGGACTTGCTTCCATTCAGCCACAAGATCATTAGTGAGGTCGGGCACTGATGTTGGGCGATTAGGCCTGGCTCGCAGTCGGCGTTCCAATTCATCCCAAAGGTGTTTGATGGGGTTGATGTCAGGGCTCTGTGCAGGCCAGTCAAGTTCTTCCACACCAATCTCGACAAAGCATTTCTGTATGGACCTCGCTTTGTGCACGGGAGCATTGTCATGCTGAAACAGGAAAGGGTTTTCCCCAAGCTGTTGCCACAAAGTTGGAAGCACAGAATCGTCTAGAATGTCATTGTATGCTGTAGCGTTAAGATTTCCCTTCACTGGAAGTAAGGGGCCTAGCCTGAACCATGAAAAACAGCTCCAGACCATTATTCTTCCTCTACCAAACTTTACAGTTGGCACTATGCATTAGGGCAAATAGCGTTCTCCTGGCATCCGCCAAACCCAGATTCATCCGTCGGACTGCTAGATGGTGAAGCGTGATTCATCACTCCAGAGAACGCGTTTCCACTGTTCCAGAGTCCAATGGCGGCGAGCTTTACGCCACTCCAGCCGACGCTTGGTATTGCGCATAGTGATCTTAGGCTTGTGTGAGCTGCTGGGCCATGGAAACCCATTTCATGAAGCTCCAGACGAACAGTTCTCGTGCTGAAGTTGCTTCCAGAGGCAGTTTGGAACTCAGTAGTGAGTGTTGCAACTGAGGACAGACAATTTTTATGCGCTATGCGCTTCAGCACTCGGCGGTCCCGTTCTGTGAGTTTGTGTGGCCTACCACTTTGCGGCTGAGGTGTTGTTCCTCCTAGACGTTTCCACTTCCCAATAACAGCACTTACAGTTGACCGGGGCAGCTCTAGCAGGGCAGAAATTTGACGAACTGACTTGTTGGAAAGGTGGCATCCTATGACGGTGCCACTTTGAAAGTCACTGAGCTCTTCAGTAAGGCCATTCTACTGTTTGTCTATGGAGATTGCATGGCTGTGCGCTCGATTTTATAGACCTGTCAGCCACGGTTGTGGCTGAAATAGCCGAATCCACTAATGTGTAGGGGTGTCCACATACTGTTGTATATATATATATATATATATATATATATATATATATATATATATATATATATATATACATACAACTCAGTTATACACTGGCGAGCTCTGCAATGGTCACAAGTCTGCAATAACTTCCTATTTATGTCTGTTTTGATTGGTCGAGACTGGAGTAGAGCCAATCAATGACCTTACCATCAACTAGCCATAGTCATGAATCGGACCCCAAAGTTGATGTTTCCCACATTCATTACCACCATAAAGGTGATTAGTCCTGATCTGTCTAGTTTAAATGAAAAGTTTCAGCTTCTACGCGTGACAGCACTCTTCTATTAACGATGTGATGCGTAGAGAAAGGCTACTGAACAGACTAGCTTCACACTGACATCACAAGTGGTTCATGAGATTACATGCATTAAGCTGCTTTAGCTGCAAGAATAGAAACATTAAGAAGTGGAGCAGTCTCAGGTGCACGCGTCATGTGGCGTCTTTGTGAAAGATATACCCCTGTATGACTGATGCTCTTCAACTTGACGGACTATTCCGTAACGAAAAAATATCCCCTTTCTGGACATACTCATTCAGGGGTAAGTTAGTGCATTTACTTGGTTGTTCATTGCATCGGTGTCTCTGAGATATAGGTGGCGTATGCCAGGAATGCATATAGCTCACCTGAGAATGTAACGGAAGGCATTGAAAATTGTCACAGAGAATAAAATGGAGTGTATTGGGAATCTGGGATCCTGTAGAGGAAATGGGTTTCTTACCATTGAAATGAATCACTGATTCAGCAAAGCATGTAAAATGTTACTGTGTAAGGGTTGGGGTCAATTGCAATTTAATTTGAAATTCCAATTCAATTCTTGAATTCACTCATGAAGTGGAACATTTACGTTGAATGCAATTAGAATTTTAAGTTATGGAATTGAAATTGAATTGGAATTGGAATTGTAAAAACATAAAATCTTTAGAATTGAATTGAATTGGAATTCAATATTTTTACATTTCACAGTTAATGGAATGAATGCACATAGTATCAAAAATGTATTGTAGGATATGTTTTTAATCATATTATCCTGTATTCCTATATTTTCAGTATAGCTACAGTAGGCAGTCTGAACAGTGACATGATCAGCCTGAAAGCCTGAAGGAATTGAATTTGAATTTGTGGAATTGCTTGGGATAATATTGACCTAACATTGGAATTCAGAGGAATTAACTTATATATGAACGCAAAGACTGACCTGGAATTGAATTCAATGGAATTTACAGGGAGAGAGAATTGAATTAGAATTGAATTAGTGGAATTGACTCCAACCATGCTGTGTATGATTGGAAATAGTGATATATATATATATACATATATATATATATATTGCCAGGTAAGTATAAAATGTGCATTTGAGCGGTGAAGGCTATCTGTTCTTTCCTGGTGTTGGCTCATGGATACTCAATGGATAACGTTCATCGAAATTCTTGTTTTATCTGAAAATGAGTCCAATGTTTTGGTGAATTTTTTGGTGTATCACTATCGACATTACATCCTTATCGAATGCTGACATTACATGAGGTGAGATGACATGACATTACATTACATTCATGTCAAGCTCATACAGCCGTTTGACCTAAATTAAGCCAATTTTTTAAATTAATTAATTTATGGTACATCAACTCTTTGCATTAATTGTGATGCTTTTTTAATTCTGGGCTCATTCAGAGATTGAATAAATCTGTTATTTTGGACCTGAGCATAATCAGGGATTAGGGAGATATCTATTTCCTATGCCAGCACGAGAGAGTGGACATCAAGCCTCAATTTAAGATGACAGTAGGATTTCACACCAACTATCACATATCTATATGCAACATGATCACATCAGAAAACTGTTTTCTGTCCGTTTTCTACTACTTTATAATAATATATTGTTGTGGAAGTTGTCGGCCATTTTATCAAGAACCATACCAACTCTACAGTTGCTGAAGATAACACTTTTTTTTTTGCCAATTCTAATCAAACACTCAGAGATTGGTATCCATCATAATCAGTATTTTGGCAACCTTAACTCAACACCTAGCGAGTTTGTCAATCCGTTCAGATTTTTTAGCGTAATGGTTAAGGTGTGGGTTGACAGCCATTGGATCTGGGTTCGACTCCCGGTCGGGGCTACCCCCAGAATTCACTACAGTATACAAACTCTGTTCATTCCGTTATTGCTTTTAACTCTATCAGTCCTGAGATCCCGGCAAAAATTGCCTTTTTATTTATCTGACTTTAATGTATCTGCATGTCCAGCCATTTTATTTAGCCTTACAGTGAAGTGTTTTACCATTTTATTTTCAGGACAACCAGGACTACAAGTAGAATAGAAAAACAATTTGACATAAACAAATGTCAATAAAAAAAATAAGGTCAGCCAAACCTGATAGAAATGCATTTATACAGAAATGGTTTGCTCAGTGGGAAACGAATATCCAACTAGTCAGTGACAACTGTGTGGAGTTTGGAGATTGTGACGGCAACTATGTGAGCTTATTACAGTATTATAGACACTATGTCCTGGGATTTCCTATGATCTTCTATGTAGAAGAACCCCTTACAGTATTATAGACACTATGTCCTGGGATTTCCTATGATCTTCTATGTAGAAGAACCCCTTACAGTATTATAAACACTATGTCCTGGGATTTCCTATGGTCTTCTATGTAGAAGAACCCCTTACAGTATTATAGACACTATGTCCTGGGATTTCCTATGGTCTTCTATGTAGAAGAACCCTTGACCGTCTAACAACTCTTGTGTAGCTTGTGAGTGTCATAGAGCTCAACATGTTCCATGTGCCATTCGGACTCTACAGACGTTTTTGTAAAAATACCTGATCACGTGCCATTTCGGGATCCGCCCTTGTCTCAGAAACACCACACTAGCTCAGCCCTCTTTAATCACACAGACTTGGTTGGTACCAACGGATGCAGAAGAAATAGACGAATCCAATGGTACAACCCAGAAGTCAAACACACGATGTTTAAAAGAGGTTAGAAGTCCATCACGATGGGACTCATTGGGTTAAACAGCCAATGAACAATAAAGTTGTTCATGATTTTGTAATTGTCTGTTACAGTGTATGGGAGGTTGGAGGCTGAGGCCTAGCGAAGAATGAGTCGCCGCGGTAGCAGGAGGAGGAACAGTCGGAGGAGGAAGAGCTCCACCACCAGTAAACGTGAGTGGAGGTTGTTGGGGTGGATCCTTTAGAGAAATGGGGTTAATCCTGACATGGCTGGCTGAGTCACGCCCGGCCCATGCACCCACACCTTCACTATTAAGCCTGCCAATGTTTGGCCAATCGGAGCAGGTGAGGATTACTGTGGTCTTGTCTATGTAACCACAGCTAACGGACAACGGCCAAGAGGCGACATCTTGGAATGAATCCCAAACATTGTAATAAGGTACCATTTTGTCAAATTCAGCTTGAGAGAAATGCGTCACAGAAAAGGGTTAGTAGTGTATATGGGGAGGGCTCAGCAGCCACAAAGCCTATAAGCTTTACACCAAATGCAAGAGTTGGAAAATATTCAACCACTATCCTCACTGCACTATGTATTAATCAATTCAATATCAGGGTACATAGAAGGGATCAACCTTTTAGATACCTTTTGAGAGATTTCGTTCCTGAGTCTCATAGCTTGTCTTGTGCAGTGATATCCATGCTAGGGGATTGTGGCCATACAAATGTCTTAATAGTTGTTGTTGTAGTTTTTGATGTAGGCCATTTAGTATTTCTATGTCTGCATTCCTAAAATGTAAAGGCGTATTCATTTTCTTCTTCCTTACAGAGAGTGCCTCTCAATGCGTTTTTCAAAAACAAAACAAAAGTAACAGTGTGGTTTCCCAGGATGACATCACTGAGAAGGGAGAGATTGAGTCATTACGCAAAGAAAATGTTTTGTCAGCCTCTGATGAAGAGGGAAAATACAGTGAGATTCCAAGCAAAGAGAAAAAAGTCAGGCGAGACGGTCATGGGGAGACCTCTCGAAACAAAAGGCCACCTAGCATCGCAAAGCAAGGGGACGAAGACAGAGGGGTGAAATTCACAACTTTGGTAACCATTGACGATTTGCAACCCTCATCTTCAAAAATCATCTTTCAGCACTCTCACATTGGCTCGAACGTGAAGTTTGAAATTCAAGAAATTCTACAGGTCGAGAACTCAGGGATCAAGACAGTATATGTGTTCCAAAGTCAACAGGGGGCTACCGGAGAGCCTTGTGTCCAGAGTCAACGTGAGAAGAGACTCAGTCCAAATAATAACTTAATTCAGCAGTCATGGACTCTAAACCCAAATGTAAACATCACAGTGCAGAGTCAAAACAGGAAGCACAACTACGAATTTAGCGTTCCAGAAAGCAGCAAGGATGCAGGGGTCACAGCAAGACATAGCATTGCGTCAAGCTGCTGTGATGATCATTTCACTTTTCACCGTTCGCCCAGCAACAATGCCACCGACTTCACATTGGCAGGTGGGTCCGCTAGCCCATCCCCTTTGTCTGACTTCTGGAAAAGCACAGATGCACTGTGTGACATTCCCCCACCGCGTGAGTTTTCCGACTGTAAATATGACCCCCTGGCAGACCTTACCGAAGACATAGCTTCCTGTCAGATTGGAGCTTGTGGTACTATGGACAAACAGCAAGGGGTGTTCAGTCCACCACCCTCCATGAGGTACCATAAAGACTCTGGCTGCCCCTACTCATCCGATGGTGAAGACAGTGCCCATTTGGCATCTTTCTTCGACAGCGTATCAGAATCAGACAACTACGAACCCATGTTCATGAGACCACCATTGTCAGTGAGCAGGTCCAGTTACACCAAAGACTTCATCAAAAACCACGAGATGAAGACCCAGATGCGTAACAATAGCATAGCTACTGTAGAATGCAAAAGCTGCTCATCGTCCAGTTATCTACAAAAGCCGACGAAGAGGCGACGGACTTTCCCTGGAGTGAAAGAAGAACCAAGTCAATTGCAGGAGGGCCTACCTTCGTGGGAGGGAAGGGAGTCCTTTTCGTCTGGCACCATCTCCTCGTACATTACGGAGTCTCTTCCGCTCCAAGCAGAGAGACTGAGCAGACTGACAGCAGACTACCAGGAAGACGAGAGGCTTTGTCCCTTTAGTGCATTGAGTCGTAAATCCTCCCGAAGCAGCTGCAGTTACAGACCCAGCTCCAGCAATGCAAACAGCCACCTCGAGCCACAGCAACAACTGATCAATCCGTTATACGCATCTACGTCCGAGGAGACCTCAGAGGAGGTCTTCCAGTTACCAGAGCCAAGGCACCTACCATGTGAAGACCGCAGACCCGACATGGACTTTGGAGGGAATGCATTGGCGGACATGGCTTTTGGAGTGGAGCAGATCGAGGTGGCCGAGAGCGGCTTTGATGAAGACATGGGGGAAGTGGAGGACCTCAGCCTAGATCCCACAATGGAGGAGCTCACTCAGAGGGACATGCTTATTCAGGTCTGCCCTCCCTCCCCTCCCAAACTGTCATCCCAAGAGAGTTCAGTTTCAGATCTTCAATCCGTGCGGCGAAGAGGATCGGTCATGGCCATAACAACAGGAAGTACTGAGCATAGGTTCCAGCAGAGTGACTCCAAACTAGCAGAGAGCGCAGCTCTGAATAGTCCCCACTGGGACACCTTCAACATAACCCCAGAGGCACCGTCTGTGTTCCCCATCCTGGACATGGAGATGGACGTAGGAATCGCAAGTGAAGCTACAGAGGAAGTTAGACTAACCCCTCAAAGGTCTCTTACTGTACGAGCTAGCATCTCCAGCCCTGCTCTTTCACAGATCGAGGAGGGGAAAGAATATCATCCAAAATACAAGATTGTAGAGGATTCAGGCATGGAAATTGCACCCAGTCCAGCTCATGAATCCCAAGACCAAGAGACAGAAAGCAAGCAGAAGCCCAAGCTATATCAGACAGATTCTACAGCGGAAAAAGAAAGTGTGTCCAAATGTGAGTTGTACCAATCTCAAGTTTTTCACTAACCATAGCCTAAGACATTGATTTCAAATCCCCACATGTCCCAGAGGGACAATCCAGTTTCCATCATTTGGTTTAGATGACATAGGAGGTCAGAAAGTGTTCTCATATGGGTATCCTTTATTTATTTTTTTGCAGCCTCCTTAGAGGTCAAGGACAGTGGCACCGAGCACTGGGCTAAGAGACGGAATCTCTTCAAGGACAGCAAGCAGTGGAGCTCTACAGGAGGAAGCTCCATAACCAGCAGCATCAATGAAGAGTCAGGTATGCACCCTAATATCCCCTAATCTAGAACCAGACAGCTTTAATTAGTTGGTCTATAACCAGCCACAACACAGATATTGAGTGGTATGCCTTTATTGCTATCACCAGACATAACAAGGAGATCAGAACTGTATGAATAGGAGGCAGAATATGATATAAGTTGTATTTTAGGCATGTCGGCGATACCAGAGGTTTTTCCACAATGGGGGTGATTCGGGTATAGTCACTGTAAATCCATTGTAGGTATTGCAGAAAAGGGAAGGTGATGGTATCTCCCATAAATCAGCACAACAACAATGTTTTCACTTCATGCTCATTTTTATTTCAAAAAAGCTTATGTGTTTTGACCTTTGTCAACAGGTGCAATCTGGAAAAAAAAACACAACAACAAATCCACCTCCTTTACTGTTCGTTGTGTTTTTCAGATTGCACCTGCTGACGGAAGGCCTATGTTCCCACAAAGAAAGGTGCCATACACGCCCCACAAAAAAGCAAGCTTTGACGAAGGCGAAAGACGAAATGCACCCGCTTTTAAAAAATAAAACAGAACTCCATGAACTAAACATGTTGTAGTTGTGGTTATTTATGGGAGATGCTATCACTTTTACTTTTCTGGAATACCGGAACCAATTATATATACAGTGGGGGGGAAAAGTATTTAGTCAGCCACCAATTGTGCAAGTTCTCCCACTTAAAAAGATGAGAGAGGCCTGTAATTTTCATCATAGGTACACGTCAACTATGACAGACAAAATGAGGGAAAAAAATCCAGAAAATCACATTGTAGGATTTTTTATGAATTTATTTGCAAATTATGGTGGAAAAATAAGTATTTGGTCAATAACAAAAGTTTCTCAATACTTTGTTATATACCCTTTGTTGGCAATGACACAGGTCAAACGTTTTCTGTAAGTCTTCACAAGGTTTTCACACACTGTTGCTGGTACTTTGGCCCATTCCTCCATGCAGATCTCCTCTAGAGCAGTGATGTTTTGGGGCTGTCGCTGGGCAACATGGACTTTCAACTCCCTCCAAAGATTTTCTATGTGGTTGAGTTCTGGAGACTGGCTTGGCCACTCCAGGACCTTGAAATGCTTCTTACGAAGCCACTCCTTCGTTGCCCGGGCGGTGTGTTTGGGATCATTGTCATGCTGAAAGACCCAGCCACGTTTCATCTTCAATGCCCTTGCTGATGGAAGGAGGTTTTCACTCAAAATCTCACGATACATGGCCCCATTCATTCTTTCCTTTACACGGATCAGTCGTCCTGGTCCCTTTGCAGAAAAACCAAAGCATGATGTTTCCACCCCCATGCTTCACAGTAGGTATGGTGTTCTTTGGATGCAACTCAGCATTCTTTGTCCTCCAAACACGACGAGTTGAGTTTTTACCAAAAAGTTCTATTTTGGTTTCATCTGACCATATGACATTCTCCCAATCATCTCCTGGATCATCCAAATGCACTCTAGCAAACTTCAGACGGGCCTGGACATGTACTGGCTTAAGCAGGGGGACACGTCTGGCACTGCAGGATTTGAGTCCCTGGCGGCGTAGTGTGTTACTGATGGTAGGCTTTGTTACTTTGGTCCCAGCTCTCTGCAGGTCATTCACTAGGTCCCCCCCGTGTGGTTCTGGGATTTCTGCTCACCGTTCTTGTGATCATTTTGACCCCACGGGGTGAGATCTTGCGTGGAGCCCCAGATCGAGGGGAGATTATCAGTGGTCTTGTATGTCTTCCATTTCCTAATAATTGCTCCCACAGTTGATTTCTTCAAACCAAGCTGCTTACCTATTGCAGATTCAGTCTTCCCAGCCTGGTGCAGGTCTACAATTGTGTTTCTGGTGTCCTTTGACAGCTCTTTGGTCTTGGCCATAGTGGAGTTTGGAGTGTGACTGTTTGAGGTTGTGGACAGGTGTCTTTTATACTGATAACAAGGTCAAACAGGTGCCATTAATACAGGTAATGAGTGGAGGACAGAGGAGCCTCTTAAAGAAGAAGTTACAGGTCTGTGAGAGCCAGAAATCTTGCTTGTTTGTAGGTGACCAAATACTTATTTTCCACCATAATTTGCAAATAAATTCAAAAATAATCCTACAATGAGATTTTCTGGAATTTATGTTCTCAATTTGTCTGTCATAGTTGACGTGTACCTATGATGAAAATTACAGGCCTCTCTCATCTTTTTAAGTGGGAGAACTTGCACAATTGGTGGCTGACTAAATACTAGTTTCTGAAAACTAGTCATGTAATGTTATGTCATGTCATGTCATGCCATTCTATGTGTGCTTATGTCACTGTGTAGGAATTTCAGAAGAGAGTCGTTCTGTTGACATGGCAGCAAAGGACCTTGGAGATAAGGGTTTCTACACAGAAACCTTCCACTGTGCGTCATGGATTTACAGTGGAGACGAAGTCAGTACGACTGCTGGGCCAGTCCCTCCTGGTCTCCAACCTCGAACTGTCACAAGTAGGATACCGTTCTACCTTTCTTACATCACAGTGTCGGTGCCTTCTCCAATAAAGTCAGTCAATTCAGAGATTGAAAATCAGTTAACAAATTAAAATCTTCTTTAAGAAAAGAACAACATGCCAGAGTTTGGTGTAGCGTTGTAAGCCCCCGACTCTGGACGACATATACCACCTGGCGACAGGGGTTTGAGCCCTGTGTCAGCCACCCTATGTCTATGGCCATACTATTAGTCTCCATCTCTACCTTTCTCGCTGTACTGTCAAGAAAATGCAACAGAAATATCTATGGTCGGAATTCCGATGTCTTGTAAAACAAATACTACTACTACTACCACTACTGATGCTACTTCTACATTTACATTTTAGCCATTTATCAGACGCTCTTATCCAGAGCGACTTACAGTAGTGAATGCATACATTTTCATATTTTTACTACTACTCCTACAACTACTACTACTGCTACAACAACTACTACTACTACTACTACTACTAATACTACTGCTACTACTACTACTACTACTACTACTACTACTACTACTACTACTACTACTACTACTAATACTACTGCTACTACTGCTACAACAACTACTACTACTACTGCTACTGCTACTACTGCTCTACTACTACTACTACTACTACTACTACTACTACTACTACTACTACTACTACTACTACTACTACTACCAATGTCCTTTATGTCATCAACAATTGAATAAAACTCTTGAAGGTGAAAACTATCATGGACCATTCTTACTTAATTGGTTCTTCTCTCTGCAGTTCGCGAGAGGACGGTCAAGATTTGTAAAGGAATGGGAGAGTACCCCTGGGGGTTCAGAATACAGTTTTCCAAACCTATTGTGGTCACAGAGGTCGACACAAGTAAGACCATTTGTGTACCATATTTGTACTATGTGCAACGTATCATGCTTATAAATGCACAGCTAAGGTTACTCAGAAAATATGTTCAATTGTGTTGTTTGCATGAAAAAGATGCAGAGTTTGCTCAACAAATAATTTGATAACCTTTTATAAGAGACTGATTAGTATATTTCGTTTTAAGGTGGACATTTTGTGTCACTGCAGCAATTGCCGAGCGGTTTAATGTTTTTTTTGTCAGATACTATCACTACTGCAAGTGTTCATTGGCAGTATCTAGCAAACCAATCTTTGCTGGCTCAGCTGTAAGCCAAGCGCCTCCCTTCTGGTTTCAGATGGAGCAGCCGAGGAGGCGGGGCTAATGGTGGGAGATTTCGTCATGGCCGTGAATGGGATCGATGTCACCAGTATCCCCCACTCTGAGGCAGCTGACCTGGCAAGACAAGGTAAGAAGAATATATGCCTACATGTTAACTGTCGGGTCATGGTACTGCACAAGTATGCAGTTAGAATTAGCTATAAAGGATAATGCACCACAGGAGGTTGGTGGCACCTTAATTGGGGAGGACGGGCTCGTGGTAATGGCTGGAGCGGAATCTGTGGAATGGTATCAAATACATTCCAGGTGTTTGATGCCATTCCATTTGCTCCGTTCCAGCCATTATTATGAGCCGTCATCCCCTCAGCAGCCTCCTGTGTAATACCCATCAGGTACCACCTATTCACAAGCCAAAATGGACCTAAAGGACAGCATGTTCTGATAACACTTCACTTTCACGTTCAGTTTTTTTGTAGTATGTGATTAAGAATGGGATCCCCTATTCTGTTGTGTTTGATAGGCCCAGACATCCTGACTCTGACCATTGGTTCAGACATCGGCCGAGGCCCCAACACCCCCAGACCCACCTGCCGGGGTTACCTCCATAAACGCACCCAGTCTGGCCTGATCAAGGGCTGGAGAAGGAGGTGGTTCGTGCTCAGACATGACTGCTGCCTATACTACTACAGACATAAAAAGGTGAGCACAGCATCCTGGTAAATCGTCATGGTTCTTTAGAGAAACTACCCTACTGTTTTGGATCTAAAAGGGACAGTTCAAATTCAAAGTTTGTCAGGCATTTGCCATAACTCATAATTGCTCTTCAGTCAAACTGTTTTATATTCCACACTATGTATTGTGTAGATGCCACTTTATGACAACATTACATTTGACGTGAACTATCCCTACTTTCTTCCACAACAATATTCTCCCATAAATTCCATTTAGAAAAGGTGAATTGGGCCTGGAAATCAATTAACATGAAGTTACATATGATTTTAGTTTTCTTTGAAGGGCCTACAGTAACTATGACATGTGTGGATTGTGGTATTCTCTTTAAGTGGATGAACGTGTCCAGATAAACATGGATTAACAGTCATCCTCAGAGCACCACTCCTTCACTCTAATAGTCATCCTCAAGACACCACTCCTTCACTCTAATAGTCATCCTCAAGACACCACTCCTTCACTCTAATAGTCATCCTCAGTGCACCACTCCTTCACTCTAATAGTCATCCTCAAGACACCACTCCTTCACTCTAATAGTCATCCTCAATGCACCACTTCTTCACTCTAATAGTCATCCTCAAGACACCACTCCTTCACTCTAATAGTCATCCTCAGTGGACCACTCCTTCACTCTAATAGTGATCCTCAAGACACCACTCCTTCACTCTAATAGTCATCATCAGTGTACCACTCCTTCACTCTAATAGTCATCCTCAGTGCACCACTCCTTCACTCTAATAGTCATCCTCAGTGCACCACTCCTTCACTCTAATAGTCATCCTCGGTGCACCACTCCTTCACTCTAATAGTCATCCTCAAGACACCACTCCTTCACTCTAACAATCTCCGCTGACAGCCAGTGTATTTCTGTTACAGGATGAGGGGAGGAAGAGAGCTCTGTCATCTTTTAAACTAGAGGGGGCAGATGTTGGAGGGGACCCCTCCCTGGGGAAACCCTTTGTGTTCAAGTGCAGCCCCCTGTCTTCCGACCGAGTGTACTACTTCTCCGCTACGTCCAACCTGGAGATGAAAAGGTATCCATAGAGTAGAAGTCCTTGCATAGTGTTTATAGTGTTTTTATGTCGTTTTGTGTATGACCAGACTAATTTCAGATATAAATGCATGTTATAGATCTGTCATTCTCATTAAAAGCAAGTCTGATAAGGCACTAGATCCATTCTATGTGCCGTATTTCTATGCTTATTCTCCATACGTTTTTTTGTTTATTTTTACTTTCAGCTGAAAATACAATATTTGGGGTTATTGAAAATATATTTCACAGTGGTTTAGATGGTACAATGATTCTCTATGGCTATGCTATACATTGCTTGTTGTCACAAACTGAAATTAGATTTGAAACATTTTTGCATTTTTGAAACCAGGAAATACCAGAGCACTAAATTGTACATATAGCGCCATTAATGAGTTATTTATTGTAATAAATATGTGTGATATTGCTCACCTGCTGTTTTTCATGTTTTAGGTGGTTGGATGCCATGGACAGAGCTGTTCATCCTGTTACACAGGTAACGATTGTTGTCAAACACTAAACATATGTAGAATTTATATCCAGTCTGTCTTGAAATTATGTCTCTCTACAATACACTAATACATTTCATCATGCATATTTTTAACTGTGGCGGATATAATCAAAGTTGGTTTTCGGGGGGTCCACACTGAGATTATAGCCTATAGGACTAAACCCTGCCCTGACCTCTCATGTGTCAGAATCACGTGTGGGTGGATGTGACTCGCCACAACGCCAGCCTTCCCCCGCTGGCGGTGAAGAACCCAGAGTGTCTGGGTTCTTCACGACAACATGCCTCATTCAAATGAATGAGGCATGTTGTCGTCCACACTGAGATTATAGCCTATAGGACTAAACCCTGCCCTGACCTCTCATGTGTCAGAATCACGTGTGGGTGGATGTGACTCGCCACAACGCCAGCCTTCCCCCGCTGGCGGTGAAGAACCCAGAGTGTCTGGGCCTCCTTCACCAGGTAGACAGGAATAACAAGGACACGTGGGTGCAGCACTACTGCACCCTGAAGGATGGCTGCCTCTACTTCTACGCAGGCATCCGCTCAACTCACGCTCTGGGTATGTTGTTCATCCGCTCAACTCACGCTCTGGGTATGTTGTTCATCCGCTCAACTCACGCTCTGGGTATGTTGTTCATCCGCTCAACTCACGCTCTGGGTATGTTGTTCATCCGCTCAACTCACGCTCTGGGTATGTTGTTCATCCGCTCAATATTACACTCTGGGTATGTTGTTCATCCGCTCAACTCACGCTCTGGGTATGTTGTTCATCCGCTCAATATTACACTCTGGGTATGTTGTTCATCCGCTCAACTCACGCTCTGGGTATGTTGTTCATCCGCTCAACTCACGCTCTGGGTATGTTGTTCATCCGCTCAACTCACGCTCTGGGTATGTTGTTCTTCCGCTCAACTCACGCTCTGGGTATGTTGTTCATCCGCTCAACTCACGCTCTGGGTATGTTGTTCATCCGCTCAACTCACGCTCTGGGTATGTTGTTCATCCGCTCAACTCACGCTCTCGGTATGTTGTTCATCCGCTCAACTCACGCTCTGGGTATGTTGTTCATCCGCTCAATTCACGCTCTGGGTATGTTGTTCATCCGCTCAACTCATGCTCTGGGTATGTTGTTCATCCGCTCAACTCACGCTCTGGGTATGTTGTTCATCCGCTCAATATTACACTCTGGGTATGTTGTTCATCCGCTCAACTCACGCTCTGGGTATGTTGTTCATCCGCTCAACTCACGCTCTGGGTATGTTGTTCATCCGCTCAACTCACGCTCTCGGTATGTTGTTCATCCGCTCAATTCACCCTCTCGGTATGTTGTTCATCAGCTCAACTCACGCTCTGGGTATGTTGTTCATCCGCTCAACTCACGCTCTGGGTATGTTGTTCATCCGCTCAACTCACGCTCTGGGTATGTTGTTCATCCGCTCAACTCACGCTCTGGGTATGTTGTTCATCCGCTCAACTCACGCTCTCGGTATGTTGTTCATCCGCTCAACTCACGCTCTCGGTATGTTGTTCATCCGCTCAATATTACACTCTCGGTATGTTGTTCATCCGCTCAATTCACGCTCTCGGTATGTTGTTCATCCGCTCAATTCACGCTCTCGGTATGTTGTTCATCCACTCAATATTACACTCTGGGTATGTTGTTCATCCGCTCAACTCACGCTCTGGGTATGTTGTTCATCCGCTCAACTCACGCTCTGGGTATGTTGTTCATCCGCTCAACTCACGCTCTGGGTATGTTGTTCATCCGCTCAACTCACGCTCTCGGTATGTTGTTCATCCGCTCAACTCACGCTCTCGGTATGTTGTTCATCCGCTCAACTCACGCTCTGGGTATGTTGTTCATCCGCTCAATTCACGCTCTGGGTATGTTGTTCATCCGCTCAACTCATGCTCTGGGTATGTTGTTCATCCGCTCAACTCACGCTCTGGGTATGTTGTTCATCTGCTCAATATTACACTCTGGGTATGTTGTTCATCCGCTCAACTCACGCTCTGGGTATGTTGTTCATCCGCTCAACTCACGCTCTGGGTATGTTGTTCATCCGCTCAACTCACGCTCTCGGTATGTTGTTCATCCGCTCAATTCACCCTCTCGGTATGTTGTTCATCAGCTCAACTCACGCTCTGGGTATGTTGTTCATCCGCTCAACTCACGCTCTGGGTATGTTGTTCATCCGCTCAACTCACGCTCTGGGTATGTTGTTCATCCGCTCAACTCACGCTCTGGGTATGTTGTTCATCCGCTCAACTCACGCTCTCGGTATGTTGTTCATCCGCTCAACTCACGCTCTCGGTATGTTGTTCATCCGCTCAATATTACACTCTCGGTATGTTGTTCATCCGCTCAATTCACGCTCTCGGTATGTTGTTCATCCGCTCAATTCACGCTCTCGGTATGTTGTTCATCCACTCAATATTACACTCTGGGTATGTTGTTCATCCGCTCAACTCACGCTCTGGGTATGTTGTTCATCCGCTCAACTCACGCTCTGGGTATGTTGTTCATCCGCTCAACTCACGCTCTGGGTATGTTGTTCATCCGCTCAACTCACGCTCTCGGTATGTTGTTCATCCGCTCAATATTACACTCTCGGTATGTTGTTCATCCGCTCAACTCACGCTCTGGGTATGTTGTTCATCCGCTCAATTCACGCTCTCGGTATGTTGTTCATCCGCTCAATTCACCCTCTCGGTATGTTGTTCATCTGCTCAATTCACCCTCTCGGTATGTTGTTCATCCGCTCAATTCACCCTCTCGGTATGTTGTTCATCCGCTCAATATTACACTCTCGGTATGTTGTTCATCCGCTCAACTCACGCTCTGGGTATGTTGTTCATCCGCTCAATTCACCCTCTCGGTATGTTGTTCATCCGCTCAATTCACGCTCTCGGTATGTTGTTCATCCGCTCAATATTACACTCTCGGTATGTTGTTCATCCACTCAACTCACGCTCTGGGTATGTTGTTCATCCGCTCAATTCACGCTCTCGGTATGTTGTTCATCCGCTCAATTCACCCTCTCGGTATGTTGTTCATCCGCTCAATTCACCCTCTCGGTGTGTTGTTCATCCGCTCAACTCACGCTCTCGGTATGTTGTTCATCCGCTCAACTCACGCTCTGGGTATGTTGTGACGGCAAGGCTCACCTGATAATGTTGACACTGAGGAGACTATCTGTGTTGTCCTTTTAGGAAAATTGATTAGGAGTTATTGATGATAAAGATACATTATAAATGTATGATGATATGATAATTAGATGATAAACCATATTCTGTTTAACCCATATGTCAATGAATGAAAATCAATGTCAGAGATCATAATTAGTGTGGGGGTGTATTTTTTGTCAGTAACTTATTAGTGAGGTTTTGTTTTTTAACTCATTAATTACATTATTTGCACTCCTTGGCGAAGCCTCCTCTGCTAAATACTGTAATATACAGTATCTGACTGCCTCTAGAAGGTTCTGCTGCTTGATACTTTAATATATCTATGACTTCCTCCAGGGGGGATCTACTTGCATGGGTACACCGTGAGAGAACAGCCCTTGGGATCCAAGAAATCCACCATTGAACTGAAACCTCCATCGGATGAGTTCAAAACCTTCTATCTCTGTGCTGAAAACCCCATGGAAAACAAACGGTGAGATGTTGACACATTTGACATATGTTGGCACATTTTAAGTAAGCGTTTCACTGTACTGTTTAAATCTGTTCCCACTGGGCACAGACGTCATTTCAACGTCTAGTTTTGATTAACATCTGGTTGAGTTGTCAACTAATGTGAATTCAACGTGAAATCAACAAAACATCTCACCATGTCATTGGATTTAGGTTTAAAGGTGGTAGAACAAAAGACAAAACGTCCTCACGTTGATGACTTTTTGCAAATCCAATCAGTTTTCCACATTGATTCAATGTTTTTTGTTGTTGAAATGACGTAGAAACAATGTTAATTTAACCCGTTTTTGCCCAGTGGGTTGTATCCTGTGCACGTGACAAATAAACATGACACAAATTGATTTAGGAAGGAATAAAGGCACAGCTTTTCAACATTACATAATACTGTATGTTTGTAAATACCTTTGTGGTAATTACTCAATTCTGATGTTCATGTTCACAGATGGATCTTGTCTATAAAAGCATCCTCAAAGAAATGGCTGCCATACCATCAAGCTGTTCAGGACTACATGAATCGACCACCAGAGGAGACCAGAATGTGAGCTCGATGGATACTCCTCGCATCGCAACCAACCTTTACTGTCCTAGCTTCTGGTTTGGTTTAACCAAAAGCATGTTAAAGGATCACTTTACTCAAAAACTTGTTATGATGCAAAACACATCATATCATCACAGTTTTTACTCTGTACTGAAAACTTGACTGCTGACATGCACTATGGGATTTTTGGGGGATTGTATTAACAGTGAACCTATGATCAAAATACTAAAATATAGTTTTTGAGTGACCTATCCCTTTAATATTGGTTATGTTTGACGTTCCTTTGAAGGATTCCATGTGAAGCTGGAAATTGAATGGGAATTTGAGTGGATGGAGTTGTCTGGAGGATTTGAATTGTTGCTATGGGCTTGTTGTATGTTTTGATGAAGGAGGAGAGAGGAGTAATAGGTCTGGGGTATTAGTTGGGGATGTGGTAAGAGAGAAGGATGAGGTGGGAGGGGTAACAGAAGTATCAACAGTAGGAGAGGGGGATAAGGTCAAATATGAGTTTCTGAAGTCCAAAGACATTTCTTGATTTCTTCTTCATATTCCACTAGAAGTTACAGCAGATATGACATGTAACAGAACAATTGAAATGTGGGAAATCTTGTAGGCCTATCCCCAATTTCTAAGTTACAATGTTTCAGTTTCACATTTTCAGTGGAACACCGGAATGCAGCAAAAAATCATTTATCAACGACAACTTTACTAAGTCTTAAACTGAACCAACAGAACCAACAGGACCTACATAAACAAAACCCACACAAGCGGGCTGAGCACTCTTGTAACTTATTAAGGTATCCCATAATTGTTCAGAAATTACATTGGTAAAATACTGTTAGTTTCTTTGGTGATACTGCTCTACACCATTTCAGAGATGATGATGTTGGCTGAATAATAAACTAATAATACATGACATGACAGTTTGACTATAATAAGACCATTCTATTATCTATCATTGCTATACAACACCAACAACAAATAAAACATGAACTTTTTTTTATTTTTATGGCTAAGCATGTTGAGCTGTTTACTGATTTGACATGAAGTAATATTAAACAGTATATATGATGACACATTCGATTAAAAAAACAAACAGATTATTTGTGATCTACTCCGTATTATAAACCGGGTGGTTCGAGCCCTGAATGGTGATTGGCTGAAAGCCGTGGTATATCAGACCGTATACCACGGGTATGACAAAAGCATTTACTACATCTACTCTGTAATCTAAAATGTCTCAATACGTGGACGTGTAGTAGCTAAAGGTAAAGCTGCAGATGCTGATGGATAGTCCAGAACAGATCCATCCTATCAATTAGGTCTGCTTCAGTATGGGTTGAGAAGTGTTCAGAAGCTCCAGCAGGATCTCAGACCCCACAGCCAGCCACGTAGGAGCTCAGGTCCCGATACTGACAGTGATTGCGCCAACCCACCCTAAAATGGACACACACCATCATGTTGATATTTTGCTTTATAGATATTACATATCAGATATAAGACAACAGAACATCGTGTGGAATTGGAAGACTTGGAAACGGTTTACATTATGCAGGCATTCATTCAGGGTCATTTTAAGGGAGTATATAAGTTATATAATTACCATGTAACAAGTATGTCAGTACAGGCATTTCTTACCATTTTAGGTCTTCTAAAAAGGTGAGAGCTAATTTGTTACAGGTTAGCCCATTTATACCTAGCCTTGTACTGTGATATTGGGCTACAGGTAACATAAAGTATGGCTAATTATTTTGTAACTTAATTTTTGTTGTAACATAGTTCTTTCAGGGAAACCTGCCACCTTACCATGCCCCGATTCCGTTCGGGTCCAGCACAACACGCTTGGCACAACGGATCGCCACTGTGATGTCATCAGTTAGCAGCTCTGTCAGAAGAAAGAGGAAGGGAAAAACCTTTAGTCATAGTACCGTCTGGGAAACAGGAGGAACCTAAAGCTTTATAAAACAACAGATTACAATGAAACAATGCAGGTAAGTAGGGTCAGGGTCAGGGAGCACCGGTGTCTGTTTATTCAAATTCTGACTGTATTCAAATGTTAGATCAGAATTATGTAAGATCAGCATTACAGTGCCTTCAGAAAGTATTAATTCCCCTTGACCTATTCCATATATTATTGTGTTACAGCCTAAATTCAAAATTGATTATATAGATTTCTTTCTCACCAATCTACACACAATAGCGAAAACAAGTTTTTAGAACTTTGTGCAAATGTATTGAAACTGAAATACAGTATTCACACCCTGAGTCAATACATGTTAGAATCACCTGTGAGTCTTTCTGCATAAGTCTCTCAGAGCTTTGCACACTTGGATTGTCCAATATCTGCACATTATTCTTTAAACAATTATTCAAGCTCTGTTTATTAAGTTGGATGTTGGCCATTTTGTCATTTCTAAATAGGATGAGGTTTTTGTTTTACTGATCATGAGAGTGGTACAAGTAGAGAGAAGCCATGGTTTAAAAATGGATTTCAATAAGTCATGGTAACGTTGTTTATTTTTTTATGTAGTTTCAGTTCCACTAACTGGAAGGTTATGTATGGTGGCCCTGTGTAGCTCAGTTGGTAGAGCATGGCGCTTGCAACGCCAGGCTTGTGGGTTCGATTCCCACGGGGGGCCAGTATGAAAATGTATGCACTCACTAACTGTAAGTCGCTCTGGATAAGAGCATCTGCTAAATGACTCAAATGTAAAAAATGTAAATCATTTCTAGATAGCCATTTTCAAGTCTTGTCATGAATTTTCATGCTGATTTAAGCCACAACTGTCACGATCGTCGTATACAGAGGAGGACCAAGGCACATGCTTTTATTAATGTTACACGAACAAAACAACAAACGATACGTGAAGTCCTACGGTACAAACACAAACCAAAAGGAACAAGATCCCACACCATACTGTGGGAAACAGGCTGACTAAGTATGGGTCCCAATCAGAGACAACAAGCAACAGCTGATTCACGTTGCCTCTGATTGAGAACCACACTGGCCAACATAGAAACCAGGGGCGGTGTGTTCATTAGGGCGATATGGGCGACGCACTGCCAAACGGGAAAAGGAAGGGATTTTTTTTCTAATCAATTATATCACGGCAACAGTAGTTATCAGTGTTCTAATCTAGACGTCTGATCTGCCACTAAATGTCCAATCAGGCTAAAGTCGTGCTTCAAATGGCCCCGCCCCTTTTTGGGGCGATTTCAGTCAGGTTGAAAATCGCCCAGAAGTCTCTCATAGACTCTCATGTAAAATCTTTTTTTCAAATATCAGAGCTTTCAATACGATCTCTATGAGTTCCGGGAGGGCTTGCACTTACGCGCTTTCGTCATATGTAACATAACCATGAACGTAACTAAGAAAAGAGCGGGTAGCAGCGTCAATCAATTCACGTACTACTGTCAAGATGGCTATCGTTCAGTGCAACTTGATTGTCTCTTTGAAAGAAGTTCCTTTTTGTCGGCGAACAAATCAAGATAAATTGGCAACGAAACAATTAGGACCTCCCCAGACCAAATTTAATAATTCAACAGGTTTCTACTAAAGGGGGAAAGTCCTACACCGAGTATTTTCCAAAAATTGGTACGAACGAAAAACCTGGCTAGCAGGCTGCGCTGTAGCTAATGCAGTCTTCTGCTACCCCTGCTTACTCTTTCACCCTGAAGGCGGCACGACAGACAGCACCGCTTGGACAGCGACTGGTGTAACGGACATGCACCATCTTTCAGAAAAGATTAAGAAACATGAGCTGTCAAAGACCCACATGGATAGCTGTTTGAGATTGTCTGCTTTGGGGAGAGTGAACATTGCCACTCAACTGGATGAGGGATACAGGCTAGCTGTCCGCCGCCACAATGATGAGGTTAGCAAGAACCGCCACATCCTCAGCCCGGCTAATCCAGTGTGTGAAGTTTTGCGGAGTGTTTGAGTTAGCTTTGCGAGGCAAAGATGAAACTGAGGGCTCCACCAACCCTGGTATTTTTCTTGGACTTGTCAACTTTGTGGCACAATTAGATGAGGTGTTTTATGGAAATGCATATTGTTTATGCAGTGTTGAGGAATGTGAAAGAACACCCTTGATTATTTTTACTGTGATAACTTATTTTGCTTTTGTAAGCCAACACAGGATTACTTTATCCTATCCCAGGTATTCCTTAAAGAGGTGGGGTTTCAAATGTCTCCGGAAGGTGGTGAGTGACTCCGCTGTGTGTGTGGGGGGGGGTAGAAGGATTGCTTTATCCTATCCCAGGTATTCCTTAAAGAGGTGGGGTTTCAAATGTCTCCGGAAGGTGGTGAGTGACTCCGCTGTCCTGGCGTCGTGAGGGAGCTTGTTCCACCATTGGGGTGCCAGAGCAGCGAACAGTTTTGACTGGGCTGAGCGGGAACTATGCTTCCGCAGAGGAAGGGGAGCCAGCAGGCCAGAGGTGGATGAACGCAATGCCCTCGTTTGGGTGTAGGGACTGATCAGAGCCCGAAGGTACAGAGGTGCCGTTCCCCTCGCTGCTCCAAAAGCAAGCACCATGGTCTTGTAACGGATGCGAGCTTCAACTGGAAGCCAGTGGAGTGTGCGGAGGAGGGGGTGACATATCTTTTTAAATGTGTGTAGGTCACCTAAATCATCAGAAAAATTGCCCCCCTGAGAATCTTTTCAGGAGAGAAACACAATACTGATAGAAACACAATACTAGAACGAACACAAATGAAAACTCACACCCTGGATCAACATACTAGAGTCCCCAGAGCCAGGGCGTGACAACAACTGTAACTAGGTCACTCAGGAACATTCAATGTTGTCTTGGTAAGCAACACCAGTGTATATTTGGCCTTGTGTTTCAGGTTATTGTCCTGCTGAAAGGTACATTTGTCTCCCAGTATCTGTTGGAAAGCAGACTGAACCATAGCCGTGGGAAGTAGAGGTGCTGTGTTTCAGGTTATTGTCCTGCTGGACAATGCTGGTGCTGGAAAGCAGACTGAACCATAGCCGTGGGAAGTAGAGGTGCTGTGTTTCAGGTTATTGTCCTGCTGGACAATGCTGGTGCTGGAAAGCAGACTGAACCATAGCTGTGGGAAGTAGGGGTGCTGGAAAGCAGACTGAACCATAGCCGCGGGAAGTAGAGGTGCTGGAAAGCAGACTGAACCATAGCCGCGGGAAGTAGGGGGTGCTGGAAAGCAGACTGAACCATAGCTGCGGGGAAGTAGGGGTGCTGGAAAGCAGACTGAACCATAGCCGCGGGAAGTAGGGTTGCTGGTGGTGCTGCAGCAACACCTGATAAATCACAAATATTTCATTTCTTTGCCAAATTAGTGCACTAGGCCTTTATTACTCCTGTATGAGCTGAGTCAGTAGAGCGAAATTCTTCACCCATAGTCTACTCTAGTAATCTTTAAATACTTTAAGTACTTGTTGGTTAAATGCTTTGTCCAGCACACTGAGAAGATCCTACATTAGAGTCCTGGTCGACAGCACCCCCCACAAGCATTTCGCTACACCCGCAATAACATCTGCTAAATATGTGTATGTGACCAATAACATTTCATTAGATTTGATTTGAAAACATCTTCCCGCGGCCATGGACTGAACCAGGTTTTCCTCTAGGATTTGGCCTGTGCTTAGGTCTATTCCGTTTATTTTTATCCTAAAAAACTCCCTAGTCCTTGCCAATGACAAGCATACCCATAACATGATGCAGCCATCACCATGCTTGAAAATATGAAGAGTGGTACTCAGTGATGTGTTGTGTTGGATTTGCCCCAAACATAACGCTTTGTATTCAGGACATAAAGTTTATTTCTTTGCCACATTTTTTTGCAGTATTACTTTAGTGCCTTATTGCAAACAGGATGCATGTTTTGGAATATTTATATTCTGTACAGGCTTCCTTCTTTTCACTCTGTCATTTAGGTTAGTATTGTGGAGTAACTACAATGTTGTTGATCCATCCTCAGTTTTCTCCCATCACAGCCATTAAACTCTGTAACTTTTTAAAAGTCACCATTGGACTCAAGGTGAAATCCTGAGCGGTTTCCTTCCCTCTCCGGCAACTGAGTTAGGAAGGACACCTGTATCTTTGTAGTGAATGGGTGTATTGATACACCATCCAACATGTAATGAATAACTTCACCATGCTCAAATGGATATTCCATGTCTGCTTTTATTATTTTTAATCATCTATCAATAGTTGCCCTTCTTTGCCAGGCATTGGAAACCTCCCTGGTGTTTGTGGTTGAATCTGTGTTTGAAATTCATTGGTCGATTGAGGGACCTTACAGATCATTGTATGTGTGGGGGTACAGAGATGTGGTAGTCATTCAAAAATCATGTTAAACACAGTTATTGCACACAACTTATGTGACTTGTCAAGCACATTTTCACTCCTGAACTTATTTAGGCTTGCCATAAAAAAGGGTTGAATACTTATTGACTCAAGACATTTCAGATTTTCATTTGTAATACATTTTGTAAACATTCTAAAAACATATAATTCCACTTTTACATTATGGGGTATTGTGTGTAGGCCAGTGACACTAAATCTCAGGCTGAAACACAACAAAATGTGGAATAAGTCAAATACTTTCTGAAGCCACTGTTTCTAGTGCACTTTACAAGCTACTGCCCCTGCCTCTCAATAAAACACACGTTTGAGGAGGACCATCATCCGTCTCATCCTCGGACGAACCTCCTCAAACACCTCATACAGTTACACGGCCAATACCCCTCAACCCGGCACATTTCTCAGGTGAAAAGTAATCCACTGTGTATGCAATTCCATTTGGTATGCAGGCTACTCACGGCTGCAGCGGATACCACAGACGTTCTTAGCCCTCGGGTCACGTCCGTCACACCAGTAGCGAGCTGTTGATCTGGAAGATGCCGTAGTCGGTGGAGCCGTCGGGTGTTGCGGTTGGTGGCCTGGGTATTGTAGCTCGACTCCCCATTTTGGACAGGCACACCCCTTGGAGGAAAGAAAGTCACTCGGTTGATGTCAACATTATCCTCAGTGTAAGGTTAGCTATAGTAAGATATTTTGGGAGCACACACACACACACATCCTCAAAGACCATGATCGAGTCTATTATCACTCACAGTTGGGCAGGCTGTTTCCGGCGAAGCCATCCATCCCGGATGCCTTTCAGCGCTCTGGCCAGCTCACATCTGTCAAACACCTTAGCACTGGCCACAGCCACAAGCAGAAGAACAACAACAGCTCTCATTCTGGACAGACAGAAGCAGCTAGGTCTAATGGTTTGGATGAAAAGAAGGCCTATGTCTCTGAAGGTGTGAACAAATCAACTTCAGCTTTCCTTATAAAGGCTCGGGATGAAAGAGAAACTTGATATCACACTATTTACACAATAGAGATGTGCCAACACCCAGTGCTTAGTTTGTAAATCGGGAGGTGCCGGAACTGAACAGTGAGCACGAGAGGGTGGTGACCTGGGGAGTTCTGAGGTACCGCAATGCATTTGCGTAGCGGCATTGAGCAGTACAGTAGAGGCACTTACAGAAGTTGCACATATGGGGTACATTCTTTTGTAGCATAACGTCCGGGAAAATGTTGGCCTTTTATAAACGCTTTTTATTCATGCAATTCTACATCATCTTACATGACTGGAGACTTTGGCAGAATCTTTGTTAGTACCACACAAATTATCGAAATGGAAGGCTACTTTGACACTGATAAACTGAGAATCAGAGATCAATAAAAACACCCTTGTTCTAGGCCTAGGTGTGTGGAGACACATATTGTAGGCTACAATATGAGGAGGAAAATATAGTCCTAAAAATGCTTTCCAGCTTACAAATCTGAATTTCTTATAGCCTAATTTTCAAGACATCAATGTACAGCAACATTTTTAGGCATCACTGCAGAACACCCGCCATATGCATATGCACACATACTCATCTGTGGGGCTTACAAGAGTCGAATTTGTTATACTTTTCAAGATATCAATGTAGCAGTAGAACAAACATATCACAATCATTTGACTTGATATCAGAATATACTTCAAAATAAAATAAATCAATGTAGGCTACAGCAGAACACATATTATAATATATTTATATAGACCTCCTGCCTATGTGATAGTATGAAGCGCATATTCAGATGAACTTCACAGTACAGAACAAGTTTGTAAAGGAAAACCTCCCACAACACAGCCATTTCCTTGTGCGTCTTCTCCCTATTTCTTGTTTTGCTCCTGGTGTCTGTGACACGTCTGTGTCCTTTAGCAATCCATGACCTCACATAGGGGACTGGGTTGAATTTGGTCAGGGGTGGGCCAACAAGGTTCAGAAAGAGTAGCCCTGATATGGTGGAGGTATGCAGAGAGGCGCGGGTTGAGGTGCAAATCAGATTCATTTGAGAAAATCCCTGCTCGCATTCTGCACTGGAGATGGGGATGGTGCTGACCACCATCAACATCTCTTTAAGTCCATCTGGAGATGGGGATGGTGCTGACCACCATCAACAGATCCTTAAGTCCATCTGGAGATGGGGATGGTGCTGACCACCATCAACAGATCCTTAAGTCCATCTGGAAAGTCTCCTTTATCATTACCATCAGTGTCCCTGTACTGCCTGTAGGCCCGTATGACCGTACGTGGAGTGTCAATGCCAAACCGCTGACAGAGAGATTCTATCTCTGTTTCTCCATACAGTGCTTCTGCGTCCTCCGGCCAGTATTGAGCGTAAAGCACCTTCATCTCCTCTATGAAATGGCTGTATCCTGTATCGTCCACCGCCCGTCCTCCTTGAGAAAATCTTCTAGCCTTTATGTTCCTCGCCAAGCTCTCGAAAAACTCCCTCTGATTAAGGACTATGTCGCTGGGTCTTCCACCATTCAGTTTGACTCCTTGGAAAGAGTTCTCCTGAATCCTTATCTGGCTGAGTTGTGTGTCGGCCTGGCTGCTCTGCCATTGCACTGAACACTCTCGCTTCCCCGTTGACTGCTCTGTGTGCAGTGATAATTGTGCAGTCTCTCTTATGGAGCTCGAGTGACAATTCAGATAGTTGTTGAAGTGCATCACACATAAGGCCTACATTGTTAACAAACGCATGCGAGGATATCCGCATGGCAAGGCCACTATGGGTGTGACGGGTCACTCCGTGGCGGGAGGCATCCTCAGCTGCTGTGGTGAAATGCTTGTGAAGAGCCGGGTAAATTCTTCCACTCAGACTCTATAGTTCTAAAACTGGATGCCACCCATCTAGTGTCCAAGATCCTGCTGATTTTGCACAGCTGAATGTCTAAACTCTTTGTGCACTCCTTCAGCTCCATTCGGTTTTTGTTGGATACGCTATGAAGCGAATATAGCTTGTCCATAAGTATTTTTAAATGATTGGTAGAGCCCATCTCTTTTACCACATCACATACTGTGACCTCAAAGCCTGTGTGCCGAGCAGTGCCAAACAGTTATATTAGGGAAGAGGGCCTGGAGCCTTGTTGTTACTCTGCTCTTGCGTCCCAGCATGACAGACGCACCATCACACGTTATTCCAATGAGGGTTTTGGAGAGAAAGTCCTCAGTAAACTTTACACCCTCTAATGCAGATAACAGATTACGGACAATTCACCCAGCAGATAAATCCTCCAGTTCCACAAGATCAACAAAAACGTTTGCTGGTACGCCCATATCTGTGTACAATCAAGGCACTCTTTTTATTCAAACTAGTAGCCTCATCGAGCATTAGGCTGATTTTGGGAGAGCACTGTACTATTCTTTCAAATAGTTTTCACTTCATGTCAGACGAAATATGTTGCTGTATGTTGGAGCAAGCAACATTAGAATGGAAAATTCTCCCAATGTCAAGTCCATTTAACTCCTGAGAGTCCATTTCTTGCTCAAAACCGTGAGCGGGTCTGTGAAGTTTAGCCTCCAAGTCAGCTGTTCAGAAGACTCTGGCTGCAGTGTCTATGTTTTTATTTTGAGCGTTAACTATAACCTGTGTTAAGGTGTCCTCTTTAGCCTTGTCTACGATGCTTGCTGCCGCTAAATCGGCCTTGGTTTGGCCATGTTCAAAAACCTTTTTTTCTGAGGGCTCTTTGTTGCTTTTTTACGTTGGAGGCAGAGTATGTTATTGTACATTCCACCCACTCTTTTCCTAGTTTTATCCCTCCAGTCTCTTCCGGGCCCAAACTCCCTACCTTTTTGCATGTTGTACAGCACAGGGGTTATACGTTTGCTTCTCACCCCCTCTCCCGCAGAGTCTGACTCGCTAGTAGGCCTACTGGCTAGTGGAGGTGCCGGTGGTGATGCTGAACTGACGGGATAAGCAGCTCTGCTAGCTAAAGCTTCGCCATCAGGAGCAGTTTGCTTCTCACTCCTCTCATCCGGCACTGACAGTTCTCTGGCTCGTTTCGCGTTCGATAACCATATTGTTCTGGATTTCGGGACTTGATAAACTTCCTCAAAGTTGATTGCCTTTTCTTATTCATTTTTGATTTGGCTTTCCCTCCGTTTCAAATTCAGTAGGGAGACGACTAGCCTAGGCTACTTGACGTGATTATGTAGGGACCTCTTCACTAGCTGACCACCACTGCCAAGACCTGTTTCAAGATCAGTTACTTACCTCGTCCGCCCGCCCCATAACCTCTATGTACAAATAAGACAGCAGGTCATAAATCAGTGTGGAAGGATTAGGATGATTGCACAGAAGGATCATCGCGCTTTTACATGATGGTTTTTCTGGGAGGCGGAAGAAATAACCAGAAGGCAACTTGATTTAACTCTGATCACTTAACTCTGATCACTTACTGTGCAAACAGTGAATGTCGTAGAAATATTTGACTAAAAATAGTCAACTCAAAAATATCTCTCAAGACACCGGAGCTTGTGAATCCAAGAATTAGACTTTATTGCATAACAAAGCCGAGCTTGCTCCATGGAACAACTGTCTCTCTTTGGCTTAGAGATCTCTTATGTACACACCCAAATGCACAGTCATGTTTACATAGCATACAATTACTCCCCTTAGGGCAAATGATTAACTTATTTTAGTGCCACTCTACCCTTATCTTTCAACGTCCAGATGTGACATGTGGTTTACTCCAAAAGGTCATGGGCGCTTTTCCATAGGAAGCCTCTTCCCTAATCTCATTATATTGGTAGCAGACCCTTTCCCTAATCTCATTATATTGGTAGCGGACCCTTTCCCTAATCTCATTACACATAAATACATTAATTTATGTTTACACACTGTATTGGCTATATTCCTTATTTAAACATACATCTGGATTATAGAATGTCAATCATGTTTACTATATTTTACCTTTGACATTTCCCAACATTTTGCCTTAATGATACATAAAATATTCCTATATGAACAGATTGTATAAATAATACCGCGTGAGGTACCGGAGCCAGGTGCCGGAACAAACGAGGTCACATCTGAGAGGTGCTGCCAACACCTTCTGCAAATAGGGTTTGGCCGGTGTAGGCTGCCATTGTAAATAAGAATTTGTTCTTAACTGACTTGCCTAGTTAAATAAAGGCAAAATAAAATAAATAAATAAAAATGTGCAGATGTTATCGCAGGTGCAGCGAAATGCTTGTGTTTCTAGTTCCAACAGTGCAGTAATACCTAGCAATAAAAAATATGTAAAAATCAATACTGTCATGAATCCCGCTTCCTGAGTCTGTTTCTGCCTGAGTTGCCTGTTTTCTGTCTTGGAGTCTGTTTCCTGAAGGTTCCTGAACGCACCCTGTCTGGTTACCGGGCGACGAAGCTAGGCGGGAGATCTCTCGATTACCCGCACCTGCATCTCATCAGCTATCTGCACACCTGGTCCTGATCATCACCTCTTCTCTTCATAAGCTCTGACCTGACATCCATTCCCTGCCGGATCGTTAGCCATTTAATATTAATATTTAATTTTAATAATATTATATACATTTTAATATGCCATTTAGCAGACGCTTTTATCCAAAGCGACTTACAGTCATGCGTGCATACATTTTTTTTGTGTATGGGTGGTCCCGGGGATCGAACCCACTACCTTGGCGTTACAAGCGCCGTGCTCTACCAGCTGAGCTACAGAGGACCACGAACAGTATGTTGTGTCAGCGTATCAGCCTCAAGTTTACTAGTGTTAGTTTTGTTGTTTTGTACTTTTTGCTTGCCGTGTACTCACCTCCGTTTACTCTGTCTACAGTCATTCTCCCGGAACATTCACCCCACCCCTGCCTGGTCGTCGGTGGCTTCTGTGACACCATTGGATCTGCCTATTCACTCCCACCAACTCACCTCCGCTGCCCGCTCCGTCTCCTGGATTATTCTGCTCCCACCTTTGAGTCTGTAAATAAATACTCACCTTCGTTCTACTCACCTTGTCCTGGTCTGCTTCTGGGTTCTGCTTTAGAGAATCATGACAAATACATACATAATCCAGAAGAAATCTGAAATTCTGAAATTCTGAAATATCAGAATGAGCAATGTCAGAGGCCGGAATATAAATATATATATATATACACATAACAGCAGGTAGTCTAGCGGTTAAGAGCGTTGGGCCAGTAACCAAAGGTCGCTGGTTTGAAATCTGTCGATGTGCCCTTGAGCAAGGCACTGAATCCTAATTGCTCCTGTAAATTGCTCTAAAATAAGAGCATCTGCTAAAGACAGTATATAAACAGAGAAGATGTGTACAGCAGTAGTTATATAGGATAAGCCATGACTAGAATACAGTATATACACATAAAGTTGGTAAAACAGAATGTAAACATTAAAGTGACCAGTGTTAATTGCGTTGTTTGCTCTATAGCCTGATAGTTCATATGCCTTGCGACCGTGATATATGCCTAAGGCGGAGACAATAAGAAGACACAGTGGCAGAATACATTTAACCACACATTTGTTTAATCACAAAACCTGAGCGCAACCTCTGTCCGGTGAAGTCCACAAATCATATTGCATGAAACAAACAGTTACATGACCTACAGCATGGTCAAGAAAGTCCATATTTTCGGTCTACTAAACAACTATTGATTTAGAACCACTGAGAGTTACTGCAAGCCAAAAAGAAAACAGGAGCTGCCTCCACTATTCCAGCACCATTTCAACATCATCAAATCACCCATACTTAGTTTAATACAGTGAGAACTAAAAGATATCAAAAGAAATTTAGTCCAATCAACGTATGCTAAATATGATGTGGCTGTCCACGGTTCTGATTTCTGTTTGTGTGTGTGTGTGTGTGTGTGTGTGTGTGTGTGTGCGTTCGTGCAAGTAGAAAAAACATGTTGACTCACCCTACTTGTAGAAAAACGCCAATGCCATCCTCATCTCTTTCATGTTGATGAAACGGTCAATGACTCTGTCATACAGTACACACTTTTATTTTTTGTTTTCCTAGGCTACCTGGCTAAAATGCTTGCTCGCTAGCCTAACTTCCTTTCATGGGCAACGTTAGCTAGTTAACATTAACCTACTACATCTAGCTGCATATTGAACTTCCATCCTCTCAGTCCAGGGCCACAATGTATTTTATGAATGGATCAGAATCACCTTTATCATCTCCAGTATGGAGAATTAAGTAAAACCACAAGTCCAAATCCCTATCTCCATCCATGGCTAATTTAGGAAAGGGCCCATTTTAGCCACCGGAGGACAACAACACAACAAGATGCAACAATTCAAGTTGTTTCTGTTGATTACGTATTTCTCTGTGATAGAAGTGAAGCCAAATACAAACTTGCTTCCCTTGACACCTGTTTTTGATGTGCCAGGACCATTCACAGTTGAGCTCGCTCAGTTTAGCTCAATGCTGATTGGCTATTATTTTAAAGGAGGCCAAATGCTCGCTGGCTTCCCTTGCATTCAATGTCATACTCTTCATGACCAGACCTCATCAGATACAGTAGATGGCCTACACGTAGAGAGACAGAGGGGTGCTGTTTCGCTTGCTCGGATGCTTTCGCTGGTGAGATACATTCAGCCTCTTGCGAATTTAAGAAAATTATGACAACACAGAGAGATGAAAGATAAATGATTTAATCTTTTTTTCTATTTTTCTTGGGAAATCTTTTGGCATCCATGAATACATGTCACTGGTTAAAGCCTGTATTCAAAATGGATCCCATTCACACTCAATATCCCATAATGACAAAGTGAAAAACATTTTTTGAAATTCTTTCACATTTATTGAAAAAATATCTCATTTACGTAAGTATTCACATCCCTTTGCTATGACACTCCGAATTAAGCTCAGGTGCATCCAATTTCCTTTGATCATCCTTGAGACGTCACTACAACTTGATTGGAGTCCACCTGTGTCCAATTCAATTGTTTGGACATGATTTAGAAAGAAACACACCTGTCTATATAAGGTCCCACAGTTGACAGTGCATTTCAGAGCAGAAACTATACCATGAAGTCCAAGGAACTGTCCGTAGATCTCCGAGATAGAATTGTGATGAGGCATATATCTGGGGAAGGGTATAAAACTAATTCTAGACTGTTGAAAGTTTCCAAGAGCCCAGTGGTCTCCATCATTGGGAAATTTAAAAAATATGGAACTACCCAGACTTTGCCTAGGGCTGGCTGTCTGACCAAACTGAACAACCAGGCAAGAAGGACCTTGGTCGTGGAGGGGACCAAGAACACAATGACCACTCTGACATTACTACAGAGTTCCTTGGCTGAGATGGGAGAACCTGCCAGAAGGACAACAGTCTCTACAGCACTCCTGACAAAAGGCACATGACAGCACACCTGGAGTTTGCAAAAAGGCACGTGAAAGACAGATCATAAGGCAAAAGATTTTGTGCTCTGATGAGACAAAAATTTTGTAGCCCAGACTTGTATCCCATTGAAAATCTGTGGAAAGACTTGAAGATTGCTGTTCACCGCCGCTCCCCATCTAACTTAACAGAGCTGCAAAAAATCTGCTAGGAAGTATGGGAGAAAATCCCCAAATATACAGTGGGGAAAAAAAGTATTTAGTCAGCCACCAATTGTGCAAGTTCTCCCACTTAAAAAGATGAGAGAGGCCTGTAATTTTCATCATAGGTACACATCAATTATGACAGACGAATTGAGGAAAAAAAATCCAGAAAATCACATTGTAGGATTTTTAATGAATTTATTTGCAAATTATGGCGGAAAATAAGTATTTGGTCACCTACAAACAAGCAAGATTTTTGGCTCTCACAGACCTGTAACTTCTTCTTTAAGAGGTTTCTCTGTCCTCCACTCGTTACCTGTGTTAATGGCACCTGTTTGAACTTGTTATCAGTATAAAAGACACCTGTCCACAACCTCAAACAGTCACACTCCAAACTCCACTATGGCCAAGACCAAAGAGCTGTCAAAGGACACCAGAAACAAAATTGTAGACCTGCACCAGGCTGGGAAGATTGAATCTGCAATAGGTAAGCAGCTTGGTTTGAAGAAATCAACTGTGGGAGCAATTATTAGGAAATGGAAGACATACAAGTCCACTGATAATCTCCCTCGATCTGGGGCTCCACGCAAGATCTCACCCCGTGGGGTCAAAATGATCACAAGAACGGTGAGCAGAAATCCCAGAACCACACGGGGGGACCTAGTGAATGACCTGCAGAGAGCTGGGACCAAAGTAACAAAGCCTACCATCAGTAACACACTACGCCGCCAGGGACTAAAATCCTGCAGTGCCAGACATGTCCCCCTGCTTAAGCCAGTACATGTCCAGGCCCGTCTGAAGTTTGCTAGAGTGCATTTGGATGATCCAGAAGAGGATTGGGAGAATGTCATATGGTCAGATGAAACCAAAATATAACTTTTTGGTAAAAACTCAACTCGTCGTGTTTGGAGGACAAAGAATGCTGAGTTGCATCCAAAGAACACCATACCTACTGTGAAGCATGGGGGTGGAAACATCATGCTTTGGGGCTGTTTTTTCTGCAAAGGGACCAGGACGACTGATCCGTGTAAAGGAAGGAATGAATGGTGCCATGTATCGTGAGATTTTAAGTGAAAACCTCCTTCCATCTGCAAGGGCATTGAAGATGAAACATGGCTGGGTCTTTCAGCATGACAATGATCCCAAACACACCGCCCGGGCAACGAAGGAGTGGCTTCGTAAGAAGCATTTCAAGGTCCTGGAGTGGCCTAGCCAGTCTCCAGATCTCAACCCCATAGAAAATCTTTGGAGGGAGTTGAAATCCGTGTTGCCCAGCGACAGCCCAAAAATATCACTGCTCTAGAGGAGATCTGCATGGAGGAATGGGCCAAAATACCAGCAACAGTGTGTGAAAACCTTGTGAAGACTTACAGAAAACATTTGACCTGTGTCATTGCCAAGAAAGAGTATATAACAAAGTATTGAGAAACTTTTGTTATTGACCAAATACTTATTTTCCACCATAATTTGCAAATAAATTCATTAAAAATCCTACAATGTGATTGCTTCTACAAAGTATTGACTCAGGGGTGTGAATACTTATGTGAATGAGATATATCTGTATTTAATTTCAATACAATTTCAGACGTTTCTGAAACATGTTGGGGTATTGTGTCTAGATATGGGTGAAATGTTTTATTTATTTAATCAATTTTGAATTCAGGCTGTAACCCCAAAACTTGCAAAAAGTCAAGGGGTATGAATACTTTCTGGAGGCACTATATATAAAGTGGGTAAAACAGTACAAATAATTAAAGTGACATATCTTTTGTCTCTCTGTGTTGTCATAATTTTCCTTCAATTCGGAAAGAGGCTGAATGTATCTCACCGGCGAAAGCATAGGATCGAGCAAAACAGCGCCCCTCTGTCTCTGTATGTGTAGGCCATCTATCTGATGCGGTCTGGTCATGAAGAGTATTACATTGTTGCCGCCCATAGCATTGAATATAAGTGAAGCCAGCGAGCATTTGGCCTCCCTTGATAATTAAAAAAAATAATAATAATAGCCAATCAACGTTGAGCTAAACCGAGCGAGCTCAACTGTAGCTGTCTATTTACCACCACAAACCGATGCTGGCACTAAGACCGCAGTCAACGAGCTGTATAGGGCCTTAAGCAAACAAGAAAATGCTGATCCAGAGGCAGCGCTCATAGTGGCCGGTCATTTTAATGCAGAGAAACTGAAATGGGTCTTACCTCATTTCTACCAGCATGTCACCTGTGCAACTAGAGGAGACAAAACTCTATATCACCTTTACTCCATTGAACGTGAAATCAACAAAAAAAATGTCATTGGATTTAGGTTAAAAGTTGGTTGAAAAAAAGACAAAAAGTCCTTACGTTGATGACTTTTTGCAAATCCAATCAGTTTTCCACATTGATTCAACGTTTCTTTTTGTTGAAATGACCTAGAAACAATGTTGATTTAACCAGTTTTTGCCCAGTGGGTTGTATCCTATGCACGTGACAAATAAACATGACATATTTTGACACATTTAAACTGTCATTCCATTGATTTAGGAAGGAATAAAGGCACAGCTTTTCAACATTACATAATACTGTATGTTTGGAAATACCTTTGTGGTAATTACTCAATTCTGATGTTCATGTTCACAGATGGATCTTGTCTATAAAAGCATCCTCAAAGAAATGGCTGCCATACCATCAGGCCGTGAATCGACCACCAGAGGAGACCAGAATGTGAGCTCGATGGATACTCCTCGCATCGCAACCAACCTTTACTCTTTAACCAAAAGCATGTTAAAGGATCACTTTACTCAAAAACTTGTTATGATGCAAAACACATCATCATCACAGTTTTTACTCTGTACTGAAAACTTGACTGCTGACATGCACAATGGGATTTTTGGGGGATTGTATTAACAGTGAACCTATGATCAAAATACTAAAATATAGTTTTTGAGTGACCTATCCCTTTAATATTGGTTATGTTTGACGTTCCTGTGAAGGATTCCATGTGAAGCTGGAAATTGAATGGGAATTTGAGTGGATGGAGTTGTCTGGAGTATTTGAATTGTTGCTATAGGCTTGTTGTATGTTTTGATACTGTTAGTTTCTTTGGTGATACTGCTCTACACCATTTCAGAGATGATGATGTTGGCTGAATAATAAACTAATAATAAATGACACGACAGTTTGACTATAATAAGACCATTCTATTATCTATCATTGCTATACAACACCAACAACAAATAAAACATGAACTTTTTTTTATTTTTATGGCTAAGCATGTTGAGCTGTTTACTGATTTGACATGAAGTAATATATACAGTATATATGATGACACATTCCATTAAAAAAAAACAGATTATTAGTGATCTACTCCGTATTATAAACTGGGTGGTTCTAGCCCTGAATGGTGATTGGCTGAAAGCCGTGGTATATCAGACCGTATACCACGGGTATGACAAAAAACATTTACTACATCTACTCTGTAATCTAAAATGTCTCAATACGTGGACGTGTAGTAGCTAAAGGTAAAGCTGCAGATGCTGATGGATAGCCCAGAACAGATCCATCCTATCAACTAGGTCTGCTTCAGAATGGGTTGAGATGTGTTCAGCAGCTCCAGCAGGATCTCAGACCCCACAGCCAGCCACGTAGGAGCTCAGGTCCCGATACTGACAGTGATTACGCCAACCCACCCTAAAATGGACACACACCATCATGTTGATATTTTGCTTTATAGATATTACATATCAGATATAAGACAACAGAACATCGTGTGGAATTGGAAGACTTGGAAACGGTTTACATTATGCAGGCATTCATTTTGGGTCATTTTAAGGGAGTATATAAGTTATATAATTACCATGTAACAAGTATGTCAGTACAGGCATTTCTTACCATTTTAGGTCTTCTAAAAGGTGAGAGCTAATTTGTTACAGGTTAGCCCATTTATATCAAGCCTTGTACTGTGATATTGGGCTACAGGTAACATAAAGTATGGCTAATTATTTTGTAACTTAATTTTTGTTGTAACATAGTTCTTTCAGGGAAACCTGCCACCTTACCATGCCCCGATTCCGTCTGGGTCCAGCACAACACGCTTGGCACAACGGATCGCCACTGTGATGTCATCAGTTAGCAGCTCTGTCAGAAGAAAGAGGAAGGGAAAAACCTTTAGTCATAGTACCGTCTGGGAAACAGGAGGAACCTAAAGCTTTATAAAACAACAGATTACAATGAAACAATGCAGGTAAGTAGGGTCAGGGTCAGGGAGCACCGGTGTCTGTTTATTCAAATTCTGACTGTATTCAAATGTTAGATCAGAATTATGTAAGATCAGCATTACAGTGCCTTCAGAAAGTATTAATTCCCCTTGACCTATTCCATATATTATTGTGTTACAGCCTAAATTCAAAATTGATTATATAGATTTCTTTCTCACCAATCTACACACAATAGCGAAAACAAGTTTTTAGAACTTTGTGCAAATGTATTGAAACTGAAATACAGTATTCACACCCCTGAGTCAATACATGTTAGAATCACCTGTGAGTCTTTCTGCATAAGTCTCTCAGAGCTTTGCACACTTGGATTGTCCAATATCTGCACATTATTCTTTAAACAATTATTCAAGCTCTGTTTATTAAGTTGGATGTTGGCCATTTTGTCATTTCTAAATAGGATGAGGTTTTTGTTTTACTGATCATGAGAGTGGTACAAGTAGAGAGAAGCCATGGTTTAAAAATGGATTTCAATAAGTCATGGTAACGTTGTTTATTTTTTTATGTAGTTTCAGTTCCACTAACTGGAAGGTTATGTATGGTGGCCCTGTGTAGCTCAGTTGGTAGAGCATGACGCTTGCAACGCCAGGCTTGTGGGTTCGATTCCCACGGGGGGCCAGTATGAAAATGTATGCACTCACTAACTGTAAGTCGCTCTGGATAAGAGCATCTGCTAAATGACTCAAATGTAAAAAAATGTAAATCATTTCTAGATAGCCATTTTCAAGTCTTGTCATGAATTTTCATGCTGATTTAAGCCACAACTGTCACGATCGTTGTATACAGAGGAGGACCAAGGCACATGCTTTTATTAATGTTACACGAACAAAACAACAAACGATACGTGAAGTCCTACGGTACAAACACAAACCAAAAGGAACAAGATCCCACACCATACTGTGGGAAACAGGCTGACTAAGTATGGTTCCCAATCAGAGACAACAAGCAACAGCTGATTCACGTTGCCTCTGATTGAGAACCACACTGGCCAACATAGAAACCAGGGGCGGTGTGTTCATTAGGGCGATATGGGCGACGCACTGCCAAACGGGAAAAGGAAGGGATTTTTTTTCTAATCAATTATATCACGGCAACAGTAGTTATCAGTGTTCTAATCTAGACGTCTGATCTGCCACTAAATGTCCAATCAGGCTAAAGTCGTGCTTCAAATGGCCCCGCCCCTTTTGGGGCGATTTCAGTCAGGTTGAAAATCGCCCCAGAAGTCTCTCATAGACTCTCATGTAAAATCTTTTTTTTTCAAATATCAGAGCTTTCAATACGATCTCTATGAGTTCCGGGAGGGCTTGCACTTACGCGCTTTCGTCATATGTAACATAACCATGAACGTAACTAAGAAAAGAGCGGGTAGCAGCGTCAATCAATTCACGTACTACTGTCAAGATGGCTATCGTTCAGTGCAACTTGATTGTCTCTTTGAAAGAAGTTCCTTTTTGTCGGCGAACAAATCAAGATAAATTGGCAACGAAACAATTAGGACCTCCCAGACCAAATTTAATAATTCAACAGGTTTCTACTAAAGGGGGAAAGTCCTACACCCGAGTATTTTCCAAAAATTGGTACGAACGAAAAACCTGGCTAGCAGGCTGCGCTGTAGCTAATGCAGTCTTCTGCTACCCCTGCTTACTCTTTCACCCTGAAGGCGGCACGGCAGACAGCACCGCTTGGACAGCGACTGGTGTAACGGACATGCACCATCTTTCAGAAAAGATTAAGAAACATGAGCTGTCAAAGACCCACATGGATAGCTGTTTGAGATTGTCTGCTTTGGGGAGAGTGAACATTGCCACTCAACTGGATGAGGGATACAGGCTAGCTGTCCGCCGCCACAATGATGAGGTTAGCAAGAACCGCCACATCCTCAGCCGGCTAATCCAGTGTGTGAAGTTTTGCGGAGTGTTTGAGTTAGCTTTGCGAGGCAAAGATGAAACTGAGGGCTCCACCAACCCTGGTATTTTTCTTGGACTTGTCAACTTTGTGGCACAATTAGATGAGGTGTTTTATGGAAATGCATATTGTTTATGCAGTGTTGAGGAATGTGAAAGAACACCCTTGATTATTTTTACTGTGATAACTTATTTTGCTTTTGTAAGCCAACACAGGATTACTTTATCCTATCCCAGGTATTCCTTAAAGAGGTGGGGTTTCAAATGTCTCCGGAAGGTGGTGAGTGACTCCGCTGTGTGTGTGGGGGGTAGAAGGATTGCTTTATCCTATCCCAGGTATTCCTTAAAGAGGTGGGGTTTCAAATGTCTCCGGAAGGTGGTGAGTGACTCCGCTGTCCTGGCGTCGTGAGGGGAGCTTGTTCCACCATTGGGGTGCCAGAGCAGCGAACAGTTTTGACTGGGCTGAGCGGGAACTATGCTTCCGCAGAGGAAGGGGAGCCAGCAGGCCAGAGGTGGATGAACGCAATGCCCTCGTTTGGGTGTAGGGACTGATCAGAGCCCGAAGGTACAGAGGTGCCGTTCCCCTCGCTGCTCCAAAAGCAAGCACCATGGTCTTGTAACGGATGCGAGCTTCAACTGGAAGCCAGTGGAGTGTGCGGAGGAGGGGGGTGACATATCTTTTTTAAAATGTGTGTAGGTCACCTAAATCATCAGAAAAATTGCCCCCCTGAGAATCTTTTCAGGAGAGAAACACAATACTGATAGAAACACAATACTAGAACGAACACAAATGAAAACTCACACCCTGGATCAACATACTAGAGTCCCCAGAGCCAGGGCGTGACAACAACTGTAACTAGGTCACTCAGGAACATTCAATGTTGTCTTGGTAAGCAACACCAGTGTATATTTGGCCTTGTGTTTCAGGTTATTGTCCTGCTGAAAGGTACATTTGTCTCCCAGTATCTGTTGGAAAGCAGACTGAACCATAGCCGTGGGAAGTAGAGGTGCTGTGTTTCAGGTTATTGTCCTGCTGGACAATGCTGGTGCTGGAAAGCAGACTGAACCATAGCCGTGGGAAGTAGAGGTGCTGTGTTTCAGGTTATTGTCCTGCTGGACAATGCTGGTGCTGGAAAGCAGACTGAACCATAGCTGTGGGAAGTAGGGGTGCTGGAAAGCAGACTGAACCATAGCCGCGGGAAGTAGAGGTGCTGGAAAGCAGACTGAACCATAGCCGCGGGAAGTAGGGGTGCTGGAAAGCAGACTGAACCATAGCTGCGGGAAGTAGGGGTGCTGGAAAGCAGACTGAACCATAGCCGCGGGAAGTAGGGTTGCTGGTGGTGCTGCAGCAACACCTGATAAATCACAAATATTTCATTTCTTTGCCAAATTAGTGCACTAGGCCTTTATTACTCCTGTATGAGCTGAGTCAGTAGAGCGAAATTCTTCACCCACAGTCTACTCTAGTAATCTTTAAATACTTTAAGTACTTTTTGGTTAAATGCTTTGTCCAGCACACTGAGAAGATCCTACATTAGAGTCCTGGTTGACAGCACCCCCCACAAGCATTTCGCTACACCCGCAATAACATCTGCTAAATATGTGTATGTGACCAATAACATTTCATTCGATTTGATTTGAAAACATCTTCCCGCTGCCATGGACTGAACCAGGTTTTCCTCTAGGATTTGGCCTGTGCTTAGCTCTATTCCGTTTATTTTTATCCTAAAAAACTCCCTAGTCCTTGCCAATGACAAGCACACCCATAATATGATGCAGCCATCACCATGCTTGAAAATATGAAGAGTGGTACTCAGTGATGTGTTGTGTTGGATTTGCCCCAAACATAACGCTTTGTATTCAGGACATGAAGTTTATTTCTTTGCCACATTTTTTTGCAGTATTACTTTAGTGCCTTATTGCAAACAGGATGCATGTTTTGGAATATTTATATTCTGTACAGGCTTCCTTCTTTTCACTCTGTCATTTAGGTTAGTATTGTGGAGTAACTACAATGTTGTTGATCCATCCTCAGTTTTCTCCCATCACAGCCATTAAACTCTGTAACTTTTTAAAAGTCACCATTGGACTCAAGGTGAAATCCTGAGCGGTTTCCTTCCTCTCCGGCAACTGAGTTAGGAAGGACACCTGTATCTTTGTAGTGAATGGGTGTATTGATACACCATCCAACATGTAATGAATAACTTCACCATGCTCAAATGGATATTCCATGTCTGCTTTTTATTATTTTTAATCATCTATCAATAGTTGCCCTTCTTTGCCAGGCATTGGAAAACCTCCCTGGTGTTTGTGGTTGAATCTGTGTTTGAAATTCATTGGTCGATTGAGGGACCTTACAGATCATTGTATGTGTGGGGTACAGAGATGTGGTAGTCATTCAAAAATCATGTTAAACACAGTTATTGCACACAACTTATGTGACTTGTCAAGCACATTTTCACTCCTGAACTTATTTAGGCTTGCCATAAAAAAGGGGTTGAATACTTATTGACTCAAGACATTTCAGATTTTCATTTGTAATACATTTTGTAAACATTCTAAAAACATATAATTCCACTTTTACATTATGGGGTATTGTGTGTAGGCCAGTGACACTAAATCTCAGGCTGAAACACAACAAAATGTGGAATAAGTCAAATACTTTCTGAAGCCACTGTTTCTAGTGCACTTTACAAGCTACTGCCCCTGCCTCTCAATAAAACACACGTTTGAGGAGGACCATCATCCGTCTCATCCTCGGACGAACCTCCTCAAACACCTCATACAGTTACACGGCCAATACCCCTCAACCCGGCACATTTCTCAGGTGAAAAGTAATCCACTGTGTATGCAATTCCATTTGGTATGCAGGCTACTCACGGCTGCAGCGGATACCACAGACGTTCTTAGCCCTCGGGGTACGTCCGTCGTCACACCAGTAGCGGCTGTTGATCTGGAAGATGCCGTAGTCGGTGGAGCCGTCGGTGTTGCGGTTGGTGGCCTGGGTATTGTAGCTCGACTCCCATTTGGACAGGCACACCCCTTGGAGGAAAGAAAGTCACTCGGTTGATGTCAACATTATCCTCAGTGTAAGGTTAGCTATAGTAAGATATTTTGGGGAGCACACACACACACACATCCTCAAAGACCATGATCGAGTCTATTATCACTCACAGTTGGGCAGGCTGTTTCCGGCGAAGCCATCCATCCCGGATGCCTTCAGCGCTCTGGCCAGCTCACATCTGTCAAACACCTTAGCACTGGCCACAGCCACAAGCAGAAGAACAACAACAGCTCTCATTCTGGACAGACAGACAGCTAGGTCTAATGGTTTGGATGAAAAGAAGGCCTATGTCTCTGAAGGTGTGAACAAATCAACTTCAGCTTTCCTTATAAAGGCTCGGGATGAAAGAGAAACTTGATATCACACTATTTACACAATAGAGATGTGCCAACACCCAGTGCTTAGTTTGTAAATCGGGAGGTGCCGGAACGAACAGTGAGCACGAGAGGGTGGTGACCTGGGGAGTTCTGAGGTACCGCAATGCATTTGCGTAGCGGCATTGAGCAGTACAGTAGAGGCACTTACAGAAGTTGCACATATGGGGTACATTCTTTTGTAGCATAACGTCCGGGAAAATGTTGGCCTTTTATAAACGCTTTTTTATTCATGCAATTCTACATCATCTTACATGACTGGAGACTTTGGCAGAATCTTTGTTAGTACCACACAAATTATCGAAATGGAAGGCTACTTTGACACTGATAAACTGAGAATCAGAGATCAATAAAAACACCCTTGTTCTAGGCCTAGGTGTGTGGAGACACATATTGTAGGCTACAATATGAGGAGGAAAATATAGTCCTAAAAATGCTTTCCAGCTTACAAATCTGAATTTCTTATAGCCTAATTTTCAAGACATCAATGTACAGCAACATTTTTTAGGCATCACTGCAGAACACCCGCCATATGCATATGCACACATACTCATCTGTGGGGCTTACAAGAGTCGAATTTGTTATACTTTTCAAGATATCAATGTAGCAGTAGAACAAACATATCACAATCATTTGACTTGATATCAGAATATACTTCAAAATAAAATAAATCAATGTAGGCTACAGCAGAACACATATTATAATATATTTATATAGACCTCCTGCCTATGTGATAGTATGAAGCGCATATTCAGATGAACTTCACAGTACAGAACAAGTTTGTAAAGGAAAACCTCCCACAACACAGCCATTTCCTTGTGCGTCTTCTCCCTATTTCTTGTTTTGCTCCTGGTGTCTGTGACACGTCTGTGTCCTTTAGCAATCCATGACCTCACATAGGGGACTGGGTTGAATTTGGTCAGGGTGGGCCAACAAGGTTCAGAAAGAGTAGCCCTGATATGGTGGAGGTATGCAGAGAGGCGCGGGTTGAGGTGCAAATCAGATTCATTTGAGAAAATCCCTGCTCGCATTCTGCACTGGAGATGGGGATGGTGCTGACCACCATCAACATCTCTTTAAGTCCATCTGGAGATGGGGATGGTGCTGACCACCATCAACAGATCCTTAAGTCCATCTGGAGATGGGGATGGTGCTGACCACCATCAACAGATCCTTAAGTCCATCTGGAAAGTCTCCTTTATCATTACCATCAGTGTCCCTGTACTGCCTGTAGGCCCGTGTGACCGTACGTGGACTGTCAATGCCAAACCGCTGACAGAGAGATTCTATCTCTGTTTCTCCATACAGTGCTTCTGCGTCCTCCGGCCAGTATTGAGCGTAAAGCACCTTCATCTCCTCTATGAAATGGCTGTATCCTGTATCGTCCACCGCCCGTCCTCCTTGAGAAAATCTTCTAGCCTTTATGTTCCTCGCCAAGCTCTCGAAAAACTCCCTCTGATTAAGGACTATGTCGCTGGGTCTTCCACCATTCAGTTTGACTCCTTGGAAAGAGTTCTCCTGAATCCCTATCTGGCTGAGTTGTGTGTGTCGGCCTGGCTGCTCTGCCATTGCACTGAACACTCTCGCTTCCCTGTCGACTGCTCTGTGTGCAGTAATAATTGTGCAGTCTCTCTGATGGAGCTCGAGTGACAATTCAGATAGTTGTTGAAGTGCATCACACATAAGGCCTACATTGTTAACAAACGCATGCGAGGATATCCGCATGGCAAGGCCCCTATAGGTGTGGCGGGAGGCATCCTCAGCTGCTGTGGTGAAATGCTTGTGAAGAGCCGGGTAAATTCTTCCAGTCAGACTCTATAGTTCTAAAACTTCCACCCATCTAGTGTCCAAGATCCTGCTGATTTTACACAGCTGAATGTCTAAACTCTCTGTGCACTCCTTCAGCTCCATTCGGTTTTTGTTGGATACGCTATGAAGCGAATATAGCTTGTCCATAAGTATTTTTAAATGATTGGTAGAGCCCATCTCTTTTACCACATCACATACTGTGACCTCAAAGCCTGTGTGCCGAGCAGTGCCAAACAGTTATATTAGGGAAGAGGGCCTGGAGCCTTGTTGTTACTCTGCTCTTGCGTCCCAGCATGACAGACGCACCATCACACGTTATTCCAATGAGGGTTTTGGAGAGAAAGTCCTCAGTAAACTTTACACCCTCTAATGCAAATAACAGATTACGGACAATTCACCCAGCAGATAAATCCTCCAGTTCCACAAGATCAACAAAAACGTTTGCTGGTACGCCCATATCTGTGTACAATCAAGGCACTCTTTTTATTCAAACTAGTAGCCTCATCGAGCATTAGGCTGATTTTGGGAGAGCACTGTACTATTCTTTCAAATAGTTTTCACTTCATGTCAGACGAAATATGTTGCTGTATGTTGGAGCAAGCAACATTGGAATGGAAAATTCTCCCAATGTCAAGACCATTTAACTCCTGAGAGTCCATTTCTTGCTCCAAACCGTGAGCGGGTCTGTGAAGTTTAGCCTCCAAGTCAGCTGTTCAGAAGACTCTGGCTGTCTATGTTTTTATTTTGAGCGTTAACTATAACCTGTGTTAAGGTGTCCTCTTTAGCCTTGTCTACGATGCTTGCTGCCGCTAAATCGGCCTTGGTTTGGCCATGTTCAAAAACCTTTTTTCTGAGGGCTCTTTGTTGCTTTTTTACGTTGGAGGCAGAGTATGTTACTGTACATTCCACCCACTTTTTTCCTAGTTTTATCCCTCCAGTCTCTTCCGGGCCCAAACTCCCTACCTTTTTGCATGTTGTACAGCACAGGGGTTATAAGTTTGCTTCCCACCCCCTCTCCCGCGGAGTCTGACTCGCTAGTAGGCCTACTGGCTAGTGGAGGTGCCGGTGGTGATGCTGAACTGACGGGATAAGCAGCTCTGCTAGCTAAAGCTTCGCCATCAGGAGCAGTTTGCTTCTCACTCCTCTCATCCGGCACTGACAGTTCTCTGGCTCGTTTCGCGTTCGATAACCATATTGTTCTGGATTTCGGGACTTGATAAACTTCCTCAAAGTTGATTGCCTTTTCTTATTCATTTTTGATTTGGCTTTCCCTCCGTTTCAAATTCAGTAGGGAGACGACTAGCCTAGGCTACTTGACGTGATTATGTAGGGACCTCTTCACTAGCTGACCACCACTGCCAAGACCTGTTTCAAGATCAGTTACTTACCTCGTCGGCCCGCCCCATAACCTCTATGTACAAATAAGACAGCAGGTCATAAATCAGTGTGGAAGGATTAGGATGATTGCACAGAAGGATCATCGCGCTTTTACATGATGGTTTTTCTGGGAGGCGGAAGAAATAACCAGAAGGCAACTTGATTTAACTCTGATCACTTAACTCTGATCACTTACTGTGCAAACAGTGAATGTCGTAGAAATATTTGACAAAAAAATAGTCAACTCAAAAATATCTCTCAAGACACCGGAGCTTGTGAATCCAAGAATTAGACTTTATTGCATAACAAAGCCGAGCTTGCTCCATGGAACAACTGTCTCTCTTTGGCTTAGAGATCTCTTATGTACACACCCAAATGCACAGTCATGTTTACATAGCATACAATTACTCCCCTTAGGGCAAATGATTAACTTATTTTAGTGCCACTCTACCCTTATCTTTCAACGTCCAGATGTCACATGTGGTTTACTCCAAAAGGTCATGGGCGCTTTTCCATAGGAAGCCTCTTCCCTAATCTCATTATATTGGTAGCAGACCCTTTCCCTAATCTCATTATATTGGTAGCAGACCCTTTCCCTAATCTCATTACACATACATACATTAATTTATGTTTACACACTGTATTGGCTATATTCCTTATTTAAACATACATCTGGATTATAGAATGTCAATCATGTTTACTATATTTTACCTTTGACATTTCCCAACATTTTGCCTTAATGATACATAAAATATTCCTATATGAACAGATTGTATAAATAATACCGCGTGAGGTACCGGAGCCGGGCAAATAGGTGCCGGAACAAACGAGGTCACATCTGAGAGGTGCTGCCAACACCTTCTGCAAATAGGGTTTGGCCGGTGTAGGCTGCCATTGTAAATAAGAATTTGTTCTTAACTGACTTGCCTAGATAAATAAAGGCAAAATAAAATAAATAAATAATAATTGTGCAGATGTTATCGCAGGTGCAGCGAAATGCTTGTGTTTCTAGTTCCAACAGTGCAGTAATACCTAGCAATAAAAAATATGTAAAAATCAATACTGTCATGAATCCCGCTTCCTGAGTCTGTTTCTGCCTGAGTTGCCTGTTTTCTGTCTTGGAGTCTGTTTCCTGAATGTTCCTGAACGCACCCTGTCTGGTTGCCGGGCGACGAAGCTAGGCGGGAGATCTCTCGATTACCCGCACCTGCATCTCATCAGCTATCTGCACACCTGGTCCTGATCATCACCTCTTCTCTTCATAAGCTCTGACCTGACATCCATTCCCTGCCGGATCGTTAGCCATTTAAAATTAATATTTAATTTTAATAATATTATATACATTTTAATATGCCATTTAGCAGACGCTTTTATCCAAAGCGACTTACAGTCATGCGTGCATACATTTTTTTTGTGTATGGGTGGTCCCGGGGATCGAACCCACTACCTTGGCGTTACAAGCGCCGTGCTCTACCAGCTGAGCTACAGAGGACCACGAACAGTATGTTGTGTCAGTGTATCAGCCTCAAGTTTACTAGTGTTAGTTTTGTACTTTTTGCTTGCCGTGTACTCACCTCCGTTTACTCTGTCTACAGTCATTCTCCCGAAACATTCACCCCACCCCTGCCTGGTCGTCGGTGGCTTCTGTGACACCATTGGATCTGCCTATTCACTCCCACCAACTCACCTCCGCTGCCCGCTCCGTCTCCTGGATTATTCTGCTCCCACCTTTGAGTCTGTAAATAAATACTCACCTTCGTTCTACTCACCTTGTCCTGGTCTGCTTCTGGGTTCTGCTTTAGAGAATCCTGACAAATACATACATAATCCAGAAGAAATCTGAAATTCTGAAATATCAGAATGAGCAATGTCAGAGGCCGGAATATAAATATATATATATATATATACACATAACAGCAGGTAGTCTAGCGGTTAAGAGCGTTGGGCCAGTAACCAAAGGTCGCTGGTTTGAAATCTGTCGATGTGCCCTTGAGCAAGGCACTGAATCCTAATTGCTCCTGTAAATTGCTCTAAAATAAGAGCATCTGCTAAAGACAGTATATAAACAGAGAAGATGTGTACAGCAGTAGTTATATAGGATAAGCCATGACTAGAATACAGTATATACATATAAAGTTGGTAAAACAGAATGTAAACATTAAAGTGACCAGTGTTAATTGCGTTGTTTGCTCTATAGCCTGATAGTTCATATGCCTTGCGACCGTGATATATGCCTAAGGCGGAGACAATAAGAAGACACAGTGGCAGAATACATTTAACCACACATTTGTTTAATCACAAAACCTGAGCGCAACCTCTGTCCGGTGAAGTCCACAAATCATATTGCATGAAACAAACAGTTACATGACCTACAGCATGGTCAAGAAAGTCCATATTTTCGGACTACTAAACAACTATTGATTTAGAACCACTGAGAGTTACTGCAAGTCGTAAAGAAAACAGGAGCTGCCGCCACTATTCCAGCACCATTTCAACATCATCAAATCACCCATACTTAGTTTAATACAGTGAGAACTAAAAGATACCAAAAGCAATTTAGTCCAATCAACGTATGCTAAATATGATGTGGCTGTCCACGGTTCTGATTTCTGTTTGTGTGTGTGTGTGTGTGTGTGTGTGCGTTCGTGCAAGTAGAAAAAACATGTTGACTCACCCTACTTGTAGAAAAACGCCAATGCCATCCTCATCTCTTTCATGTTGATGAAACGGTCAATGACTCTGTCATACAGTACACACTTTTATTTTTTGTTTTCCTAGGCTACCTGGCTAAAATGCTTGCTCGCTAGCCTAGCTTCCTTTCATGGGCAACGTTAGCTAGTTAACATTAACCTACTACATCTAGCTGCATATTGAACTTCCATCCTCTCAGTCCAGGGCCACAATGTATTTTATGAATGGATCAGAATCACCTTTATCATCTCCAGTATGGAGAATTAAGTAAAACCACAAGTCCAAATCCCTATCTCCATCCATGGCTAATTTAGGAAAGGGCCCATTTTAGCCACCGGAGGACAACAACACAACAAGATGCAACAATTCAAGTTGTTTCTGTTGATGACGTATTTCTCTGTGATAGAAGTGAAGCCAAATACAAACTTGCTTCCCTTGACACCTGTTTTTGATGTGCCAGGACCATTCACAGTTGAGCTCGCTCAGTTTAGCTCAATGCTGATTGGCTATTATTTTAAAGGAGGCCAAATGCTCGCTGGCTTCCCTTGCATTCAATGTCATACTCTTCATGACCAGACCTCATCAGATACAGTAGATGGCCTACACGTAGAGAGACAGAGGGGTGCTGTTTCGCTTGCTCGGATGCTTTCGCTGGTGAGATACATTCAGCCTCTTGCGAATTTAAGAAAATTATGACAACACAGAGAGATGAAAGATAATTGATTTAATCTTTTTTTCTATTTTTCTTGGGACATTTTTTGGCATCCATGAATACATGTCAATGGTTAAAGCCTGAATTCAAAATGGATCCCATTCACACTCAATATCCCATAATGACAAAGTGAAAAAATTTTTTTTGAAATTCTTTCACATTTATTGAAAAAATATCTCATTTACGTAAGTATTCACATCCCTTTGCTATGACACTCCGAATTAAGCTCAGGTGCATCCAATTTCCTTTGATCATCCTTGAGACGTCACTACAACTTGATTGGAGTCCACCTGTGTCCAATTCAATTGTTTGGACATGATTTAGAAAGAAACACACCTGTCTATATAAGGTCCCACAGTTGACAGTGCATTTCAGAGCAGAAACTATACCATGAAGTCCAAGGAACTGTCCGTAGATCTCCGAGATAGAATTGTGATGAGGCATATATCTGGGGAAGGGTATAAAACTAATTCTAGACTGTTGAAAGTTTCCAAGAGCCCAGTGGTCTCCATCATTGGGAAATGTAAAAAATATGGAACTACCCAGACTTTGCCTAGGGCTGGCTGTCTGACCAAACTGAACAACCAGGCAAGAAGGACCTTGGTCGTGGAGGGGACCAAGAACGCAATGACCACTCTGACATTACTACAGAGTTCCTTGGCTGAGATGGGAGAACCTGCCAGAAGGACAACAGTCTCTACAGCACTCCTGACAAAAGGCACATGACAGCACACCTGGAGTTTGCAAAAAGGCATGTGAAAGACAGATCATAAGGCAAAATATTTTGTGCTCTGATGAGACAAAAATGTTGTAGCCCAGACTTGTATCCCATTGGAAATCTGTGGAAAGACTTGAAGATTGCTGTTCACCGCCGCTCCCCATCTAACTTAACAGAGCTGCAAAAAATCTGCTAGGAAGTATGGGAGAAAATCCCCAAATATATATGGGCAACGCTGATACAGACATACCCAAGAAGACTCAAATATGTAATCGTCGCCATAGCTGCTTCTACAAAGTATTGACTCAGGGGTGTGAATACTTATGTGAATGAGATATATCTGTATTTAATTTCAATACAATTTCAGACGTTTCTGAAACATGTTGGGGTATTGTGTCTAGAAATGGGTGAAATGTTTTATTTATTTAATCAATTTTGAATTCAGGCTGTAACCCCAAAACTTGCAATAAGTCAAGGGGTATGAATACTTTCTGGAGGCACTATATATAAAGTGGGTAAAACAGTACAAATTATTAAAGTGACATATCTTTTGTCTCTCTGTGTTGTCATAATTTTCCTTCAATTCGGAAAGAGGCTGAATGTATCTCACCGGCGAAAGCATAGGAGCGAGCAAAACAGCGCCCCTCTGTCTCTGTATGTGTAGGCCATCTATCTGATGCGGTCTGGTCATGAAGAGTATTACATTGTTGCCGCCCATAGCATTGAATGCAAGTGAAGCCAGCGAGCATTTGGCCTCCCTTGATAAAAAAAAAAAGTATAAAATAATAGCCAATCAACGTCGAGCTAAACCGAGCGAGCTCAACTGTAGCTGTCTATTTACCACCACAAACCGATGCTGGCACTAAGACCGCAGTCAATGAGCTGTATAGGGCCTTAAGCAAACAAGAAAATGCTCATCCAGAGGCAGCGCTCATAGTGGCCGGTCATTTTAATGCAGAGAAACTGAAATCCGTCTTACCTCATTTCTACCAGCATGTCACCTGTGCAACTAGAGGAGACAAAACTCTAGATCACCTTTACTCCATTGAACGTGAAATCAACAAAAAAATTTCATTGGATTTAGGTTAAAAGTTGGTAGAAAAAAAGACAAAAAGTCCTTACGTTGATGACTTTTTGCAAATCCAATCAGTTTTCCACATTGATTCAACGTTTCTTGTTGTTGAAATGACCTAGAAACAATGTTGATTTAACCCGTTTTTACCCAGTGGGTTGTATCCTGTGCACGTGACAAATAAACATGACATATTTTGACACATTTAAACTGTCATTCCATTGATTTAGGAAGGAATAAAGGCACAGCTTTTCAACATTACATAATACTGTATGTTTGGAAATACCTTTGTGGTAATTACTCAATTCTGATGTTCATGTTCACAGATGGATCTTGTCTATAAAAGCATCCTCAAAGAAATGGCTGCCATACCATCAGGCCGTGAATCGACCACCAGAGGAGACCAGAATGTGAGCTCGATGGATACTCCTCGCATCGCAACCAACCTTTACTGTCCTAGCTTCTGGTATGGTTTAACCAAAAGCATGTTAAAGGATCACTTTACTCAAAAACTTGTTATGATGCAAAACACATAATCATCACAGTTTTTACTCTGTACTGAAAACTTGACTGCTGACATGCACAATGGGATTTTGGGGGGATTGTATTAACAGTGAACCTATGATCAAAATACTAAAATATAGTTTTTGAGTGACCTATCCCTTTAATATTGGTTATGTTTGATGTTCCTTTGAAGGATTCCATGTGAAGCTGGAAATTGAATGGGAATTTGAGTGGATGGAGTTGTCTGGAGGATTTGAATTGTTGCTATGGGCTTGTTGTATGTTTTGATACTCTTCGTTTCTTTGGTGATACTGCTCTACACCATTTCAGAGATGATGATGTTGGCTGAATAATAAACTAATAATACATGACATGACAGTTTGACTATAATAAGACCATTCTATTATCTATCATTGCTATACAACACCAACAACAAATAAAACATGAACTTTTTTTTTTTTTTATGGCTAAGCATGTTGAGCTGTTTACTGATTTGACATGAAGTAATATTAAACAGTATATATGATGACACATTCCATTTTTTAAAAAACAGATTATTAGTGATCTACTCCGTATTATAAACCGGGTGGTTCGAGCCCTGAATGGTGATTGGCTGAAAGCCGTGGTATATCAGACCGTATACCACGGGTATGACAAAAACATTTACTACATCTACTCTGTAATCTAAAATGTCTCAATACGTGGACGTGTAGTAGCTAAAGGTAAAGCTGCAGATGCTGATGGATAGTCCAGAACAGATCCATCCTATCAATTAGGTCTGCTTCAGTATGGGTTGAGAAGTGTTCAGAAGCTCCAGCAGGATCTCAGACCCCACAGCCAGCCACGTAGGAGCTCAGGTCCCGATACTGACAGTGATTGCGCCAACCCACCCTAAAATGGACACACACCATCATGTTGATATTTTGCTTTATAGATATTACATATCAGATATAAGACAACAGAACATCGTGTGGAATTGGAAGACTTGGAAACGGTTTACATTATGCAGGCATTCATTCAGGGTCATTTTAAGGGAGTATATAAGTTATATAATTACCATGTAACAAGTATGTCAGTACAGGCATTTCTTACCATTTTAGGTCTTCTAAAAGGTGAGAGCTAATTTGTTACAGGTTAGCCCATTTATACCTAGCCTTGTTCTGTGATATTGGGCTACAGGTAACATAAAGTATGGCTAATTATTTTGTAACTTAATTTTTGTTGTAACATAGTTCTTTCAGGGAAACCTGCCACCTTACCATGCCCCGATTCCGTTCGGGTCCAGCACAACACGCTTGGCACAACGGATCGCCACTGTGATGTCATCAGTTAGCAGCTCTGTCAGAAGAAAGAGGAAGGGAAACCTTTAGTCATAGTACCGTCCGGGAAACAGGAGGAACCTAAAGCTTTATAAAACAACAGATTACAATGAAACAATGCAGGTAAGTAGGGTCAGGGTCAGGGAGCACCGGTGTCTGTTTATTCAAATTCTGACTGTATTCAAATGTTAGATCAGAATTATGTAAGATCAGCATTACAGTGCCTTCAGAAAGTATTCATTCCCCTTGACCTATTCCATATATTATTGTGTTACAGCCTAAATTCAAAATTGATTATATAGATTTCTTTCTCACCAATCTACACACAATAGCGAAAACATGTTTTTAGAACTTTGTGCAAATGTATTGAAACTGAAATACAGTATTCACACCCCTGAGTCAATACATGTTAGAATCACCTGTGAGTCTTTCTGCATAAGTCTCTGAGAGCTTTGCACACCTGGATTGTCCAATATCTGCACATTATTCTTTAAAAAAATATTCAAGCTCTGTTTATTAAGTTGAATGTTGGCCATTTTGTCATTGTTGGTTTTTGTTTTACTGAGCATGAGAGTGGTGCAAGTAGAGAGAAGCCATGGTTTTAAAATGGATTTCAATAAGTCATGGTAACGTTGTTTATTTTTTTATGTAGTTTCAGTTCCACTAACTGGAAGGTTATGTATGGTGGCCCTGTGTAGCTCAGTTGGTAGAGCATGGCGCTTGCAACGCCAGGCTTGTGGGTTCGATTCCCACGGGGGGCCAGTATGAAAATGTATGCACTCACTAACTGTAAGTCGCTCTGGATAAGAGCATCTGCTGAATTACTCAAATGTAAAAAATGTAAATCATTTCTAGTTAGCCATTTTCAAGTCTTGTCATGAATTTTCATGCTGATTTAAGCCACAACTGTCACGATCGTCGTATACAGAGGAGGACCAAGGCACATGCTTTTATTAATGTTACACGAACAAAACAACAAACGATACGTGAAGTCCTACGGTACAAACACAAACCAAAAGGAACAAGATCCCACACCATACTGTGGGAAACAGGCTGACTAAGTATGGTTCCCAATCAGAGACAACAAGCAACAGCTGATTCACGTTGCCTCTGATTGAGAACCACACTGGCCAACATAGAAACCAGGGGCGGTGTGTTCATTAGGGCGATATGGGCGACGCACTGCCAAACGGGAAAAGGAAGGGATTTTTTTTCTAATCAATTATATCACGGCAACAGTAGTTATCAGTGTTCTAATCTAGACGTCTGATCTGCCACTAAATGTCCAATCAGGCTAAAGTCGTGCTTCAAATGGCCCCCGCCCCTTTTTGGGGGCGATTTCAGTCAGGTTGAAAATCGCCCCAGAAGTCTCTCATAGACTCTCATGTAAAATCTTTTTTTTCAAATATCAGAGCTTTCAATACGATCTCTATGGGTTCCGGGAGGGCTTGCACTTACGCGCTTTCGTCATACGTAACATAACCATGAACGTAACTAAGAAAAGAGCGGGTAGCAGCGTCAATCAATTCACGTACTACTGTCAAGATGGCTAGCGTTCAGTGCAACTCGATTGTCTCTTTGAAAGAAGTTCCTTTTTGTCGGCCGAACAAATCAAGATAAATTGGCAACGAAACAATTAGGACCTCCCAGACCAAATTTAATAATTCAACAGGTTTCTACTAAAGGGGGAAAGTCCTACACCCGAGTATTTTCCAAAAATTGGTACGAACGAAAAACCTGGCTAGCAGGCTGCGCTGTAGCTAATGCAGTCTTCTGCTACCCCTGCTTACTCTTTCACCCTGAAGGCGGCACGGCAGACAGCACCGCTTGGACAGCGACTGGTGTAACGGACATGCACCATCTTTCAGAAAAGATTAAGAAACATGAGCTGTCAAAGACCCACATGGATAGCTGTTTGAGATTGTCTGCTTTGGGGAGAGTGAACATTGCCACTCAACTGGATGAGGGATACAGGCTAGCTGTCCGCCGCCACAATGATGAGGTTAGCAAGAACCGCCACATTCTCAGCCGGCTAATCCAGTGTGTGAAGTTTTGCGGAGTGTTTAAGTTAGCTTTGCGAGGCAAAGATGAAACTGAGGGCTCCACCAACCCTGGTATTTTTCTTGGACTTGTCAACTTTGTGGCACAATTATATGAGGTGTTTTATGGAAATGCATATTGTTTATGCAGTGTTGAGGAATGTGAAAGAACACCCTTGATTATTTTTACTGTGATAACTTATTTTGCTTTTGTAAGCCAACACAGGATTACTTATCCTATCCCAGTATTCCTTAAAAGGGGTGGGGTTTCAAATGTCTCCGGAAGGTGGTGAGTGATCTGTGTGTGGGTAAGTTGCTTTATCCTATCAGATATTCCTTAAAAGGTGGGGTTTTCAAATGTCTCCGGCGAGGTGGTGAAGTGACTCCACTGTCTTCTCGTAGAGCTTGTTCCACACATTAGGGTGCCAGGCTAACGTTTTATGGGCTGAGCGTTTTCCGCAGAGGGGACCCAGCCAGGCCAGAAAGGGTGGATAACGCAATGCCTCAGTTTGGGTGTAAGGGACTGATCAAGAGCCCGAAGGGTACGTCTTCCCAGCTGCTCAAAAAGCAAGCACCGCATGGTCTTGCACGCCGGATGTGACTTCAACTTTGGAAACCAGTGGAGTGTGCGGGGGAGGGTGTGACATATCTTTTTTAAAATGTGTGTAGGTCACCTAAATCATCAGAAAAATTGCCCCCCTGAGAATCTTATCAGGAGAGAAACACAATACTGATAGAAACACAATACTAGAACGAACACAAATGAAAACTCACACCCTGGATCAACATACTAGAGTCCCCAGAGCCAGGGCGTGACAACAACTGTAACTAGGTCACTCAGGAATATTCAATGTTGTCTTGGTAAGCAACACCAGTGTATATTTGGCCTTGTGTTTCAGGTTATTGTCCTGCTGAAAGGTACATTTGTCTCCCAGTATCTGTTGGAAAGCAGACTGAACCATAGCCGTGGGAAGTAGAGGTGCTGTGTTTCAGGTTATTGTCCTGCTGGACAATGCTGGTGCTGGAAAGCAGACTGAACCATAGCCGTGGGAAGTAGAGGTGCTGTGTTTCAGGTTATTGTCCTGCTGGACAATGCTGGTGCTGGAAAGCAGACTGAACCATAGCTGTGGGAAGTAGGGGTGCTGGAAAGCAGACTGAACCATAGCCGCGGGAAGTAGAGGTGCTGGAAAGCAGACTGAACCATAGCCGCGGGAAGTAGGGGTGCTGGAAAGCAGACTGAACCATAGCTGCGGGAAGTAGGGGTGCTGGAAAGCAGACTGAACCATAGCCGCGGGAAGTAGGGTTGCTGGTGGTGCTGCAGCAACACCTGATAAATCACAAATATTTCATTTCTTTGCCAAATTAGTGCACTAGGCCTTTATTACTCCTGTATGAGCTGAGTCAGTAGAGCGAAATTCTTCACCCATAGTCTACTCTAGTAATCTTTAAATACTTTAAGTACTTGTTGGTTAAATGCTTTGTCCAGCACACTGAGAAGATCCTACATTAGAGTCCTGGTCGACAGCACCCCCACAAGCATTTCGCTACACCCGCAATAACATCTGCTAAATATGTGTATGTGACCAATAACATTTCATTAGATTTGATTTGAAAACATCTTCCCGCGGCCATGGACTGAACCAGGTTTTCCTCTAGGATTTGGCCTGTGCTTAGGTCTATTCCGTTTATTTTTATCCTAAAAAACTCCCTAGTCCTTGCCAATGACAAGCATACCCATAACATGATGCAGCCATCACCATGCTTGAAAATATGAAGAGTGGTACTCAGTGATGTGTTGTGTTGGATTTGCCCCAAACATAACGCTTTGTATTCAGGACATAAAGTTTATTTCTTTGCCACATTTTTTTGCAGTATTACTTTAGTGCCTTATTGCAAACAGGATGCATGTTTTGGAATATTTATATTCTGTACAGGCTTTCTTCTTTTCACTCTGTCATTTAGGTTAGTATTGTGGAGTAACTACAATGTTGTTTATCCATTCTCAGTTTTCTCCCATCACAGCCATTAAACTCTGTAACTTTTTAAAAGTCACCATTGGACTCAAGGTGAAATCCTGAGCGGTTTCCTTCCTCTCCGGCAACTGAGTTAGGAAGGACACCTGTATCTTTGTAGTGAATGGGTGTATTGATACACCATCCAACATGTAATGAATAACTTCACCATGCTCAAATGGATATTCCATGTCTGCTTTTTATTATTTTTAATCATCTATCAATAGTTGCCCTTCTTTGCCAGGCATTGGAAAACCTCCCTGGTGTTTGTGGTTGAATCTGTGTTTGAAATTCATTGGTCGATTGAGGGACCTTACAGATCATTGTATGTGTGGGGTACAGAGATGTGGTAGTCATTCAAAAATCATGTTAAACACAGTTATTGCACACAACTTATGTGACTTGTCAAGCACATTTTCACTCCTGAACTTATTTAGGCTTGCCATAAAAAAGGGGTTGAATACTTATTGACTCAAGACATTTCAGATTTTCATTTGTAATACATTTTGTAAACATTCTAAAAACATATAATTCCACTTTTACATTATGGGGTATTGTGTGTAGGCCAGTGACACTAAATCTCAGGCTGAAACACAACAAAATGTGGAATAAGTCAAATACTTTCTGAAGCCACTGTTTCTAGTGCACTTTACAAGCTACTGCCCCTGCCTCTCAATAAAACACACGTTTGAGGAGGACCATCATCCGTCTCATCCTCGGACGAACCTCCTCAAACACCTCATACAGTTACACGGCCAATACCCCTCAACCCGGCACATTTCTCAGGTGAAAAGTAATCCACTGTGTATGCAATTCCATTTGGTATGCAGGCTACTCACGGCTGCAGCGGATACCACAGACGTTCTTAGCCCTCGGGGTACGTCCGTCGTCACACCAGTAGCGGCTGTTGATCTGGAAGATGCCGTAGTCGGTGGAGCCGTCGGTGTTGCGGTTGGTGGCCTGGGTATTGTAGCTCGACTCCCATTTGGACAGGCACACCCCTTGGAGGAAAGAAAGTCACTCGGTTGATGTCAACATTATCCTCAGTGTAAGGTTAGCTATAGTAAGATATTTTGGGAGCACACACACACACCATCCTCAAAGACCATGATCGAGTCTATTATCACTCACAGTTGGGCAGGCTGTTTCCGGCGAAGCCATCCATCCCGGATGCCTTCAGCGCTCTGGCCAGCTCACATCTGTCAAACACCTTAGCACTGGCCACAGCCACAAGCAGAAGAACAACAACAGCTCTCATTCTGGACAGACAGACAGCTAGGTCTAATGGTTTGGATGAAAAGAAGGCCTATGTCTCTGAAGGTGTGAACAAATCAACTTCAGCTTTCCTTATAAAGGCTCGGGATGAAAGAGAAACTTGATATCACACTATTTACACAATAGAGATGTGCCAACACCCAGTGCTTAGTTTGTAAATCGGGAGGTGCCGGAACGAACAGTGAGCACGAGAGGGTGGTGACCTGGGGAGTTCTGAGGTACCGCAATGCATTTGCGTAGCGGCATTGAGCAGTACAGTAGAGGCACTTACAGAAGTTGCACATATGGGGTACATTCTTTTGTAGCATAACGTCCGGGAAAATGTTGGCCTTTTATAAACGCTTTTTATTCATGCAATTCTACATCATCTTACATGACTGGAGACTTTGGCAGAATCTTTGTTAGTACCACACAAATTATCGAAATGGAAGGCTACTTTGACACTGATAAACTGAGAATCAGAGATCAATAAAAACACCCTTGTTCTAGGCCTAGGTGTGTGGAGACACATATTGTAGGCTACAATATGAGGAGGAAATTATAGTCCTAAAAATGCTTTCCAGCTTACAAATCTGAATTTCTTATAGCCTAATTTTCAAGACATCAATGTACAGCAACATTTTTAGGCATCACTGCAGAACACCCGCCATATGCATATGCACATATACTCATCTGTGGGGCTTACAAGAATCGAATTTGTTATACTTTTCAAGATATCAATGTAGCAGTAGAACAAACATATCACAATCATTTGACTTGATATCAGAACCTACTTCAAATAAAATAAATCAATGTAGGCTACAGCAGAACACATATTATAACATATTTATATAGATCTCCTGCCTATGTGATAGTATGAAGCGCATATTCAGATGAACTTCACAGTACAGAACAAGTTTGTAAAGGAAAACCTCCCACAACACAGCCATTTCCTTGTGCGTCTTCTCCCTATTTCTTGTTTTGCTCCTGGTGTCTGTGACACGTCTGTGTCCTTCAGCAATCCATGACCTCACATAGGGGACTGGGTTGAATTTGGTCAGGGGTGGGCCAACAAGGTTCAGAAAGAGTAGCCCTGATATGGTGGAGGTATGCAGAGAGGCGCGGGTTGAGGTGCAAATCAGATTCATTTGAGAAAATCCCTGCTCGCATTCTGCACTGGAGATGGGGATGGTGCTGACCACCATCAACAGATCCTTAAGTCCATCTGGAGATGGGGATGGTGCTGACCACCATCAACAGATCCTTAAGTCCCATCTGGAGATGGGGATGGTGCTGACCACCATCAACAGATCCTTAAGTCCATCTGGAAAGTCTCCTTTGTCATTACCATCAGTGTCCCTGTACTGCCTGTAGGCCCGTGTGACCGTACGTGGACTGTCAATGCCAAACCGCTGACAGAGAGATTCTATCTCTGTTTCTCCATACAGTGCTTCCGTCCTCCGGCCAGTATTGAGCGTAAAGCACCTTCATCTCCACTCTATGAAATGGCTGTATCCTGTATCGTCCACCGCCCCGTCCTCCTTGAGAAAATCTTCTAGCCTTTATGTTCCTCGCCAAGCTCTCGAAAAACTCCCTCTGATTAAGGACTATGTCGCTGGGTCTTCCACCATTCAGTTTGACTCCTTGGAAAGAGTTCTCCTGAATCCCTATCTGGCTGAGTTGTGTGTGTCGGCCTGGCTGCTCTGCCATTGCACTGAACACTCTCGCTTCCCTGTCGACTGCTCTGTGTGCATAGTGCAGTCTCTCTGATGGAGCTCGAGTGACAATTCAGATAGTTGTTGAAGTGCATCACACATAAGGCCTACATTGTTAACAAACGCATGCGAGGATATCCGCATGGCAAGGCCCCTATAGGTGTGGCGGGAGGCATCCTCAGCTGCTGTGGTGAAATGCTTGTGAAGAGCCGGGTAAATTTCTTCCAGTCAGACTCTATAGTTCTAAAACTTCCACCCATCTAGTGTCCAAGATCCTGCTGATTTTACACAGCTGAATGTCTAAACTCTCTGTGCACTCCTTCAGCTCCATTCGGTTTTTGTTGGATACGCTATGAAGCGAAATATAGCTTGTCCATAAGTATTTTTAAATGATTGGTAGAGCCCATCTCTTTTACCACATCACATACTGTGACCTCAAAGCCTGTGTGCCGAGCAGTGCCAAACAGTTATATTAGGGAAGAGGGCCTGGAGCCTTGTTGTTACTCTGCTCTTGCGTCCCAGCATGACAGACGCACCATCACACGTTATTCCAATGAGGGTTTTGGAAGAAAGTCCTCAGTAAACTTTACACCCTCTAATGCAGATAACAGATTACGGACAATTCACCCAGCAGATAAATCCTCCAGTTCCACAAGATCAACAAAAACGTTTGCTGGTACGCCCATATCTGTGTACAATCAAGGCACTCTTTTTATTCAAACTAGTAGCCTCATCGAGCATTAGGCTGATTTTGGGAGAGCACTGTACTATTCTTTCAAATAGTTTTCACTTCATGTCAGACGAAATATGTTGCTGTATGTTGGAGCAAGCAACATTGGAATGTAAAATTATCCCAATGTCAAGTCCATTTAACTCCTGAGAGTCCATTTCTTGCTCCAAACCGTGAGCAGGTCTGTGAAGTTTAGCCTCCAAGTCAGCTGTTCAGAAGACTCTGGCTGCAGTGTCTATGTTTTTATTTTGAGCGTTAACTATAACCTGTGTGTTAAGGTGTCCTCTTTAGCCTTGTTCTCTGATGCTTGCTGCCGCTAAATCGGCCTTGGTTTGGCCATGTTCAAAAACCTTTTTTCTGAGGGCTCTTTGTTGCTTTTTTACGTTGGGGCAGAGTATGTTACTGTACATTCCACCCACTCTTTTCCTAGTTTTATCCCTCCAGTCTCTTCCGGCCCAAACTCCCTACCTTTTTGCATGTTGTACAGCACAGGGGTTATAAGTTTGCTTCCCCCACCCCCTCTCCCGCGAGTCTGACTCGCTAGTAGGCCTACTGGCTAGTGGAGGTGCCGGTGGTGATGCTGAACTGACGGATAAGCAGCTCTGCTAGCTAAAGCTTCGCCATCAGGAGCAGTTTGCTTCTCCACTCCTCTCATCCGGCACTGACAGTTCTCTGGCTCGTTTCGCGTTCGGTAACCATATTGTTCTGGATTTGGACTTGATAAACTTCCTCAAAGTTGATTGCCTTTTCTTATTCATTTTGATTTGGCTTTCCCCTCCGTTTCAAATTCAGTAGGGAGACGACTAGCCTAGGCTACTTGACGTGATTATGTAGGGACCTCTTCACTAGCTGACCACCACTGCCAAGACCTGTTTCAAGATCAGTTACTTACTCTCGGCCCGCCCCATAACCTCTATGTGGCAAATAAGACAGCAGGTCATAAATCAGTGCGGAAGGATTAGGATGATTGCACAGAAGGATCATCGCGCTTTTACATGATGGTTTTTCTGGGAGGCGGAAGAAATAACCAGAAGGCAACTTGATTTAACTCTGATCACTTTTTTTTTTTTAAGTTTACTGTGCAAACAGATTGTATAAATAATACCGCGTGAGGTACCGGAGCCGGGCAAATAGGTGCCGGAACAAACGAGGTCACATCTAAGAGGTGCTGCCAACACCTTCTCAAATAGGGTTTGGCCGGTGTAGCTGCCATTGTAAATAAGAATTTGTTTCTTAACTGACTTGCCTAGTTAAATGGAAAGGCAAAATAAAATAAATAAATAAAAATGTGCAGATGTTATCGCAGTTGCAGCGAAATGCTTGTGTTTCTAGTTCCAACAGTGCAGTAATACCTAGCAATAAAAAATATGTCAAAATCAATACTGTCATGAATCCCGCTTCCTGAGTCTGTTTCTGCCTAAGTTGCCTGTTTTCTGTCTTTGAGTCTGTTTCCTGAAGGTTCCTGAACGCACCCTGTCTGGTTGCCGGGCGACGAAGCTAGGCGGGAGATCTCTCGATTACCCGCACCTGCATCTCATCAGCTATCTGCACACCTGGTCCTGATCATCACCTCTTCTCTTCATAAGCTCTGACCTGACATCCATTCCCTGCCGGATCGTTAGCCATGAACAGTATGTTGTGTCAGCGTATCAGCCTCAAGTTTACTAGTGTTAGTTTTGTTGTTTTGTACTTTTTGCTTGCCGTGTACTCACCTCCGTTTACTCTGTCTACAGTCATTCTCCCGGAACATTCACCCCACCCCTGCCTGGTCGTCGGTGGCTTCTGTGACACCATTAGATCTGCCTATTCACTCCCACCAACTCACCTCCGCTGCCCGCTCCGTCTCCTGGATTATTCTGCTCCAACCTTTGAGTCTGTAAATAAATACTCACCTTCGTTCTACTCACCTTGTCCTGGTCTGCTTCTGGGTTCTGCTTTAGAGAATCGTGACAAATACATACATAATCCAGAAGAAATCTGAAATTCTGAAATATCAGAATGAGCAATGTCAGAGGCCGGAATATATATATATATATATATATACACAAAACAGCAGGTAGTCTAGCAGTTAAGAGCGTTGGGCCCAGTAACCAAAAGGTCGCTGGTTTGAAATCTGTCGATGTGCCCTTGAGCAAGGCACTGAATCCTAATTGCTCTAAAATAAGAGCATCTGCTAAAGACAGTATATAAATAGAGAAGATGTGTATAGCAGTAGTTATATAGGATAAACCATGACTAGAATACAGTATATACATATAAAGTTGGTAAAACAGAATGTAAACATTATTAAAGTAACCAGTGTTAATTGCGTTGTTTGCTCTATAGCCTGTTAGTTCATATGCCTTGCAACCGTGATATATGCCTAAGGCGGAGACAATAAGAAGACACAGTGGCAGAATAAATGTAACCACACATTTGTTTCATCACAAAACCGGAGCGCAACCTCTGTCCGGTGAAGTCCACAAATCATATTGCATGAAACAAACAGTTACATGACCTACAGTGGGGAAAAAAAGTATTTAGTCAGCAACCAATTGTGCAAGTTCTCCACCTTAAAGATGAGAGAGGCCTGTAATTTTCATCATAGGTACACGTCAACTATGACAGACAAATTGAGAATTTTTTTCTCCAGAAAATCACATTGTAGGATTTTTAATGAATTTATTTGCAAATTATGGTGGAAAATAAGTATTTGGTCACCTACAAACAAGCAAGATTTCTGGCTCTCACAGACCTGTAACTTATTCTTTAAGAGGCTCCTCTGTCCTCCACATCGTTACCTGTGTTAATGGCACCTGTTTGAACTTGTTATCAGTATAAAGACACCTTGTCCACAACCTCAAACAGTCACACTCCAAACTCCACTATGGCCAAGACCAAAGAGCTGTCAAAGGACACCAGAAACAAAATTGTAGACCTGCACCAGGCTGGGAAGACTGAATCTGCAATAGGTAAGCAGCTTGGTTTGAAGAAATCAACTGTGGGAGCAATTATTAGGAAATGGAAGACATACAAGACCACTGGATAATCTCCCTCGATCTGAGGCTCCACGCAAGATCTCACCCCGTGGGGTCAAAATGATCACAAGAACGGTGAGCAAAAATCCCAGAACCACAAGGGGACCTAGTGAATGACCTGCAGAGAGCTGGGACCAAAGTAACAAAGCCTACCATCAGTAACACACTACGCCGCCAGGGACTCAAATCCTGCAGTGCCAGACGTGTCCCCCTGTTTAAGCCAGTACATGTCCAGGCCCGTCTGAAGTTTGCTAGAGTGCATTTGGATGATCCAGAAGAGGATTGGGAGAATGTCATATGGTCAGATGAAACCAAAATATAACTTTTTGGTAAAAAACTCAACTCGTCGTGTTTGGAGGACAAAGAATGCTGAGTTGCATCCAAAGAACACCATACCTTGTGTGAAGCATGGGGGTGGAAACATCATGCTTTGGGGCTGTTTTTCTGCAAAGGGACCAGGACGACTGATCCGTGTAAAGGAAAGAATGAATGGGGCCATGTATCGTGAGATTTTGAGTGAAAACCTCCTTCCATCAGCAAGGGCATTGAAGATGAAACGTGGCTGGGTCTTTCCAGCATGACAATGATCCCAAACACACCGCCCGGGCAACAAGGAGTGGCTTCCTAAGAAGCATTTCAAGGTCCTGGAGTAGCCTAGCCAGTCCCCAGATCTCAACCCCATAGAAAATCTTTGGAGGGGAGTTGAATGTCCGTGTTGCTCAGCGACAGCCCCAAAAACATCACTGCTCTAGAGGAGATCTGCATGGAGGAATGGGCCAAAATACCGCAACAGTGTGTAAAAACCTTGTGAAGACTTACAGAAAACGTTTGACCTGTGTCATTGCCAACAAAGGGTATATAACAAAGTATTGAGAAACTTTTGTTATTGACCAAATACTGATTTTCCACCATAATTTGCAAATAAATTCATAAAAAATCCTACAATGTGATTTTCTGGAATTTTTTTTCTCAATTTGTCTGTCATAGTTGACGCGTACCTACGATGAAAATTACAGGCCTCTCTCATCTTTTTAAGTGGGAGAACTTGCACAATTGGTGGCTGACTAAATACTTTTTTTCCCCACTGTAAAGTATGGTCAAGAAAGTCCATATATTCGGACTACTAAACAACTATTGATTTAGAACCACTGAGAGTTACTGCAAGCCGTAAAGAAAACAGGAGCTGCCTCCACTATTCCAGCACCATTTCAACATCATCAAATCACCCATACTTAGTATAATACAGTGAGAACTAAAAGATACCAAAAGCAATTTAGTCCAATCAACGTATGCTAAATATGATGTGGCTGTACACAGTTCTGATTTCTGTTTGTGTGTGTGTGTGTGTGTGTGTGTGTGTGTGTGTGTGTGTGTGTGCGTTCGTGCAAGTAGAAAAAACATGTTGACTCACCCTACTTGTAGAAAAACGCCAATGCCATCCTCATCTCTTTCATGTTGATGAAACGGTCAATGACTCTGTCATACAGTACACACTTTTTATTTTTTGTTTTCCTAGGCTATCTGGCTAAAATGCTTGCTCGCTAGCCTACCTTCCTTTCATGGGCAACGTTAGCTAGTTAACATTAACCTACTACATTTAGCTGCATATTGAACTTCCATCCTCTCAGTCCAGGGGCACAATGTATTTTATGAATGGATCAGAATCACCTTTATAATCTCCAGTATGGAGAATTACGTAAAACCACAATATCACGCCCTGACTCTGGGGACTCTTATTTGTTGAGTCGGTGTGTGATTTTCTATGTTGTATTTTCTATGTTTGGATCTGGTATGTCTAGATCTATGTTGGCCGGTGTGGTTCCCAATCAGAGGCAGCTGTCGCTCGTTGTCTCTGATTGGGGACCATACTTAGGCAGCCTATTGGCACTAGTGGGTTGTGGGATCTTGTTCCGTGTGAGGTATGTTGTTTGTGCACCTTGGACTTCACGTTTCGTTGTTTTGTCGTTGTTTATTCGGTTCAAATAAACATGTATGCCTATCACGCTGCGCCTTGGTCCGTCCCGTCCTTCAACGAACGTGACACACAAGTCCAAATCCCTGTCTCCATCCATGGCTAATTAAGGAAAGGGCCCATTTTAGCCACCGGAGGACAACAACACAACAAGATGCAACAATTCAAGTTGTTTCTGTTGATTACGTATTTCTCTGTGATAGAAGTGAAGCCAAATACAAACTTGCTTCCCTTGACACCTGTTTTTGATGTGCCAGGACCATTCACAGTTGAGCTCGCTCAGTTTCGCTCAATGTTGATTGGCTATTATTTTATACTTTTTTATGAAAGGAGGCCAAATGCTCGCTGGCTTCCCTTGCATTCAATGCTACGGGCGGCAACAATGTCATACTCTTCATGACCAGATCTCATCAGATACAGTAGATGGCCTACACGTAGAGAGACAGAGGGGTGCTGTTTCGCTTGCGCGGATGCTTTCGCTGGTGAGATACATTCAGCCTCTTGCGAATTTAAGAAAATTATGACAACACAGAGAGATGAAAGATAATTGATTTAATCTTTTTTTCTATTTTTCTTGGGACATTTTTTGGCATCCATGAATACATGTCAATGGTTAAAGCCTGAATTCAAAATGGATCCCATTCACACTCAATATCCTATAATGACAAAGTGAAAAACATTTTTTTGAAATTCTTTCACATTTATTGAAAAAATATCTCATTTACATAAGTATTCACATCCCTTTGCTATGACACTCCGAATTAAGCTCAGGTGCATCCAATTTCCTTTGATCATTCTTGAGACGTCACTACAACTTGATTGGAGTCCACCTGTGTCCAATTCAATTGTTTGGACATGATTTAGAAAGAAACACACCTGTCTACATAAGGTCCCACAGTTGACAGTGCATTTCAGAGCAGAAACTATACCATGAAGTCCATGGAACTGTCCGTAGATCTCCGAGATAGAATTGTGATGAGGCATATATCTGGGGAAGGGTATAAAACTAATTCTAGACTGTTGAAAGTTTCCAAGAGCACGGTGGTCTCCATCATTGGGAAATTGAAAAAATATGGAACTACCCAGACTCTGCCTAGAGCTGGCTGTCTGACCAAACTGAACAACCAGGCAAGAAGGACCTTGGTCGTGGAGGGGACCAAGAACGCAATGACCACTCTGACATTACTACAGAGTTCCTTGGCTGAGACGGGAGAACCTGCCAGAAGGACAACAGTCTCTACAGCACTCCTGACAAAAGGCACATGACAGCACACCTGGAGTTTGCAAAAAGGCATGTGAAAGACAGATCATAAGGCAAAAGATTTTGTGCTCTGATGAGACAAGAATGTTGCTCTTCGGCCTGAATGCAAAGCACTATGTCTGGAGAAAACCAGGCACAGCTCATCACCCGTCTAACACCATCCCTACCGTGAAGCGTGGTGGTGGCAGCATCATGGGGATGATTTTCAGTGGCAGCGACTGGGAGACTGGTATGCATAGAGCAGGGGTGTCAAACGTCCGGCCCGCGGGCCGGATCAGGTCCGCAAACGGGTTTAATCCGGCCCGCGAGATGATTTTAAAAAAAACAACAAAAAAAACAACTTTTGTAAAGTATAAAAATGCGCTGCAATCTTTCAATAGCAATTGTGTTAAGCAAGCAAACTGTTTATACCGGGGCAGAGCAAGTAGGTCAAGCACGTGCAGCCAATGAGCTACTTTGTTTTGCCCGCAATATTTATTACGGCTTCTACTTTTAACATTATGTGCTTTGGCACCCCTCATTTCCCAATATGTCTCTGTCAAAAAGAGAAAAGTGGACGCAGAGTGCAGAGTGTTCCAAGAAAAATTGTCATCCTATTTATTCACGGAATTGAATGAAGCTGTATGTTTGGTGTGTTCAGAGCATGTTGCAGTGCTGAGAGAATATAACCTTCGTCAGCCACTATGTGAGTCTTCATGCCGACAAATATGACAACTTTCAAGGACAGCGGAGATGAGGAGAGGTGAATGAACTGTTGGCGGGTCTGAAGAAACAGCAGTCTGTGTTTACTCACAGCCGAGACATCAGTGACGCTGCAGTGAAAGCTAGCTACCTCATTGCTAATGAAATCGCAGTGGCTTCAAAACCATTTAGTGAGGGTGAATTTGTAAAAACATGCATGATGAAGGCAGCGGAGATTGTGTGCCCTGAAAAGCGGCAGGCTTTTGCAAATATCAGCCTGACAAGAAACACAGTTGCAGACAGGGATTTCCGATCTTTCAGTGGATTTGGACAGCCAGTTGAAGCAAAAGTAAAGTCATTTATTGCGTTTTCGGTTGCAATTGATGAAAGCACGGACATTACAGATGTTGCACAACTGGCCATTTTCATCCGCGGAGTTGATGACACATTGACCGTCACCGAGGAGTTTGTGGAGTTGGTGCCGATGACAGATACAACGACAGCAGCTGATATTTTTACCGCACTCGTCGGCGCGCTGGACAGGGTCGGAGTGGACTGGTCCCGCGCTGTCAGCCTGGCTACAGATGGTGCGCCCTCAATGACAAAGTTCAGAGAGAAAGTGCAATCTGCAAATGGAGGACGTGATTTTTTTGACTTTTCACTGTATTTTGCACCAGGAGGCTTTGTGTTGCAAGTCATTAAAGATGGATAACGTCATGAAGGTGGTCATCCAAACTGTTAATTTCATCCGATCCAGAAGCCTGAATCACCGTCAGTTTGACAGCCTTCTCAGAGAGAAAGACCACATCTATGGTCTGCCATACCACACTGAGGTAAGATGGTTAAGCCGGTGCTGTGCTGAAGGCGTTTCTTTGATTTACGAGGAAGAAATTGAACAGTTCATGGAAGAAAAGGGCAAACCAGTGTTAGAATTTCATTCCGCAGAATGGATGCAGGACCTTGCATTTATGGTGGATGTTACAGAGCACCTGAATAACTTGAACAAACAGCTGCAAGGGCGCAACAAAGTTGTCACGCAGTATTATGACAGCATACGTTCTTTCAGGTTGAAGCTGTCATTGTGGGAGACGCAAACTTGCGGTGGTGATGCAGCTCACTTCCCCTGTCTGAAAAATGTGTGCGCGACCCAACATGTGGCAGACATGGCGGTTCAAAAGATAAAATAACGGGACTGTTACGGGAGTTTGAGCAACGCTTTCAGATTTATGTTTATATGTTTTTTATGTTGATATGCTATTGTTTTTAATTGATTTTATTTTATTTGTATATTTAACCTATTCTTGACTCTGTGGTTCTTGCACTTGTTTGGGGAACAGGATTTCATTATTTTTATCTACATTTCTGCCTGAGAAATGACACCCTGATATAGTTCTGTGATCTGTGATATACTTCTGTGAATCACTGAGGCATTGTGTGTTTGTGTGTTCTTTGTCCTCAGAACTTTCAAATAACTTGAGGTGTTTTATGATTAATAGTGATGTTGTTCTTTTGGACACTGTCCTCAGGCTCCAGCTTTATGTTTATATGTTTTTATGTTGATGTGCTATTGTTTTTAATTGATTTTATTTTATTTGTATATTTAACCTATTCTTGACTCTGTGGTTCTTGCACTTGTTTGGGGAACAGGATTTCATTATTTTTATCTACATTTCTGCCTGAGAAATGACACCCTGATATAGTTCTGTGATCTGTGAAACAGTTCTGTTAATCACTGAGGCATTGTGTGTTTGTGTGTTCTTTTTCTTTAGAATTTTCAAATAAACTTGACGTGTTTTATGATTAATAGTGATGTTGTGCTTGTACTATTTTGGACACACTGTCCTCAGGCTCCAGCTTTATGTTGTATGTTGATCGTATTAAAACAAAGAAAACAATCTGAAGTTGTTGTTTTTAAGTTATATATATACCATGATTTTTCCGGTACGGCCCACTTGGGAATAGATTTTCCTCCATGTGGCCCCTGAGCTAAAATGAGTTTGACACACCTGGCATAGAGGGAACAATGAATGGAACCAAATAAAGGAAAATCCTTGATGAGAACCTGCTTCAGAATGCAAATGATCTTAGGCTGGGGTGAAGATTTACATTCAAACAGGACCCCAAGCACACAGCCATGGCAACGCTGGAATGGCTTCAGAACAAGAATGTGAAAGTCCTTGAGTGACCCAGCCAAAGCCCAGACTTGTATCCCATTGAAAATCTGTGGAAAGACTTGAAGATTGCTGTTCACCGCCGCTCCCCATCTAACTTAACAGAGCTGCAAAAAATCTGCTAGGAAGTATGGGAGAAAATCCCCAAATATATATGGGCAACGCTGATACAGACATACCCAAGAAGACTCAAAGATGTAATCGTCGCCATAGGTGCTACTACAAAGTATTGACTCAGGGGTGTGAATACTTATGTGAATGAGATATAACTGTATTTAATTTCAATACAATTTCAGACGTTTCTGAAACATGTTGGGGTATTGTGTCTAGAAATGGGTGAAATGTTTTATTTATTTAATCAATTTTGAATTCAGGCTGTAACCCCAAAACTTGCAATAAGTCAAGGGGTATGAATACTTTCTGGAGGCACTATATATAAAGTGGGTAAAACAGTACAAATTATTAAAGTGACATATCTTTTGTCTCTCTGTGTTGTCATAATTTTCCTTCAATTCGGAAAGAGGCTGAATGTATCTCACCGGCGAAAGCATAGGAGCGAGCAAAACAGCGCCCCTCTGTCTCTGTATGTGTAGGCCATCTATCTGATGCGGTCTGGTCATGAAGAGTATTACATTGTTGCCGCCCATAGCATTGAATGCAAGTGAAGCCAGCGAGCATTTGGCCTCCCTTGATAAAATTTTTTTTTATAAAATAATAGCCAATCAACGTTGAGCTAAACTGAGCGAGCTCAACTGTAGCTGTCTATTTACCACCACAAACCGATGCTGGCACTAAGACCGCAGTCAATGAGCTGTATAGGGCCTTAAGCAAACAAGAAAATGCTCATCCAGAGGCAGCGCTCATAGTGGCCGGTCATTTTAATGCAGAGAAACTGAAATCCGTCTTACCTCATTTCTACCAGCATGTCACCTGTGCAACTAGAGGAGACAAAACTCTAGATCACCTTTACTCCATTGAACGTGAAATCAACAAAAAAAATTTCATTGGATTTAGGTTAAAAGTTGGTAGAAAAAAGACAAAAGTCCTTACGTTGATGACTTTTTGCAAATCCAATCAGTTTTCCACATTGATTCAACGTTTCTTGTTGTTGAAATGACCTAGAAACAATGTTAATTTAACCCGTTTTTACCCAGTGGGTTGTATCCTGTGCCGTGACAAATAAACATGACATATTTTGACACATTTAAACTGTCATTCCATTGATTTAGGAAGGAATAAAGGCACAGCTTTTTCAACATTACATAATACTGTATGTTTGGAAATACCTTTGTGGTAATTACTCAATTCTGATGTTCATGTTCACAGATGGATCTTGTCTATAAAAGCATCCTCAAAGAAATGGCTGCCATACCATCAGGCCGTGAATCGACCACCAGAGGAGACCAGAATGTGAGCTCGATGGATACTCCTCGCATCGCAACCAACCTTTACTGTCCTAGCTTCTGGTATGGTTTAACCAAAAGCATGTTAAAGGATCACTTTACTCAAAAACTTGTTATGATGCAAAACACATCATCATCACAGTTTTTACTCTGTACTGAAAACTTGACTGCTGACATGCACAATGGGATTTTTGGGGGATTGTATTAACAGTGAACCTATGATCAAAATACTAAAATATTGTTTTTGAGTGACCTATCCCTTTAATATTGGTTATGTTTGATGTTCCTTTGAAGGATTCCATGTGAAGCTGGAAATTGAATGGGAATTTGAGTGCATGGAGTTGTCTGGAGGATTTGAATTGTTGCTATGGGCTTGTTGTATGTTTTGATACTGTTAGTTTCTTTGGTGATACTGCTCTACACCATTTCAGAGATGATGATGTTGGCTGAATAATAAACTAATAATACATGACATGACAGTTTGACTATAATAAGACCATTCTATTATCTATCATTGCTATACAACACCAACAACAAATAAAACATGAACTTTTTTTTATTTTTATGGCTAAGCATGTTGAGCTGTTTACTGATTTGACATGAAGTAATATTAAACAGTATATATGATGACACATTCCATTTAAAAAAACAAACAGATTATTAGTGATCTACTCTGTATTATAAACCGGGTGGTTCGAGCCCTGAATGGTGATTGGCTGAAAGCCGTGGTATATCAGACCGTATACCACGGGTATGACAAAAACATTTACTACATCTACTCTGTAATCTAAAATGTCTCAATACGTGGACGTGTAGTAGCTAAAGGTAAAGCTGCAGATGCTGATGGATAGTCCAGAACAGATCCATCCTATCAATTAGGTCTGCTTCAGTATGGGTTGAGAAGTGTTCAGCAGCTCCAGCAGGATCCTAGACCCCACAGCCAGCCACGTAGGAGCTCAGGTCCTGATACTGACAGTGATTGCGCCAAGCCACCCTAAAATGGACACACACCATCATGTTGATATTTTGCTTTATAGATATTACATATCAGATATAAGACAACAGAACATCATGTGGAATTGGAAGACTTGGAAACGGTTTACATTATGCAGGCATTCATTCAGGGTCATTTTAAGGGAGTATATAAGTTATATAATTACCATGTAACAAGTATGTCAGTACAGGCATTTCTTACCATTTTAGGTCTTCTAAAAGGTGAGAGCTAATTTGTTACAGGTTAGCCCATTTATAACTAGCCTTGTACTGTGATATTGGGCTACAGGTAACATAAAGTATGGCTAATTATTTTGTAACTTAATTTTTGTTGTAACATAGTTCTTTCAGGGAAACCTGCCACCTTACCATGCCCCGATTCCGTTCGGGTCCAGCACAACACGCTTGGCACAACGGATCGCCACTGTGATGTCATCAGTTAGCAGCTCTGTCAGAAGAAAGAGGAAGGGAAACCTTTAGTCATAGTACCGTCCGGGAAGCAGGAGGAACCGAAAGCTTTATAAAACAACAACAGATTACAATGAAACAATGCAGGTAAGTAGGGTCAGGGTCAGGGAGCACCGTTGTCTGTTTATTCAAATTCTGACTGTATTCAAATGTTAGATCAGAATTATGTAAGATCAGCATTACAGTGCCTTCAGAAAGTATTCATTCCCCTTGACCTATTCCATATATGATTGTGTTACAGCCTAAATTCAAAATTGATTATATAGATTTCTTTCTCACCAATCTACACACAATAGCGAAAACATGTTTTTAGAACTTTGTGCAAATGTATTGAAACTGAAATACAGTATTCACACCCCTGAGTCAATACATGTTAGAATCACCTGTGAGTCTTTCTGCATAAGTCTCTGAGAGCTTTGCACACCTGGATTGTACAATATCTGCACATTATTCTTTAAAAAAATATTCAAGCTCTGTTTATTAAGTTGGATGTTGATCATTTCTAGATAGCCATTTTCAAGTCTTGTCATGAATTTTCATGCTGATTTAAGCCACAACTGTAACTAGGTCACTCAGGAACATTCAATGTCGTCTTGGTAAGCAACACCAGTGTATATTTGGCCTTGATTTTTAGGTTATTGTCCTGCTGAAGGGTACATTTGTCTCCCAGTATCTGCTGGAAAGCAGACTGAACCATAGCCGCGGGAAGTAGGGGTGCTGGAAAGCAGACTGAACCATAGCCGCGGGAAGTAGGGTTGCTGGTGGTGCTGCAGCAACACCTGATAAATCACAAATATTTCATTTCTTTGCCAAATTAGTGCACTAGGCCTTTATTACTCCTGTATGAGCTGAGTCAGTAGAGCGAAATTCTTCACCCACAGTCTACTCTAGTAATCTTTAAATACTTTAAGTACTTGTTGCTTAAATGCTTTGTCCAGCACACTGAGAAGATCCTACATTAGAGTCCTGGTCGACAGCACACCCCACAAGTATTTCGCTACACCTGCAATAACATCTGCTAAATATGTGTATGTGACCAATAACATTTTATTAGATTTGATTTGAAAACATCTTCCTGCGGCCATTGACTGAACCAGGTTTTCCTCTAGGATTTGGCCTGTGCTTAGCTCTATTCCGTTTATTTTTTATCCTAAAAAACTCCCTAGTCCTTGCCAATGACAAGCATACCCATAACATGATGCAGCCATCACCATGCTTGAAATTATGAAGAGTGGTACTCAGTGATGTGTTGTGTTGGATTTGCCCCAAACATAACGCTTTGTATTCAGGACATAAAGTTTATTTCTTTGCCACATTTTTTTGCAGTATTACTTTAGTGCCTTATTGCAAACAGGATGCATGTTTTGGAATATTTATATTCTGTACAGGCTTCCTTCTTTTCACTCTGTCATTTAGGTTAGTATTGTGGAGTAACTACAATGTTGTTTATCCATTCTCAGTTTTCTCCTATCACAGCCATTAAACTCTGTAACTTTTTAAAAGTCACCATTGGACTCAAGGTGAAATCCTGAGCGGTTTCCTTCCTCTCCGGCAACTGAGTTAGGAAGGACACCTGTATCTTTGTAGTGAATGGGTGTATTGATACACCATACAACGTGTAATTAATAACTTCACCATGCTCAAATGGATATTCCATGTCTGCTTTTTATTATTTTTAATCATCTACGAATAGTTGCCCTTCTTTGCCAGACACCTCCCTGGTGTTTGTGGTTGAATCTGTGTTTGAAATTCATTGGTCGATTGAGGGACCTTACAGATCATTGTATGTGTGGGGTACAGAGATGAGGTAGTCATTCAAAAATAATGTTAAAAACAATTATTGCACACAACTTATGTGCACTAATGAACATATTTAGGCTTGCCATGAAAAAGGGGTTGAATACTTATTGACTCAAGACATTTCAGATTTTCATTTCTTATTAATTTTGTAAAATTTCTAAAAACATAACTCCACTTTTATATTATGGGGTATTGTGTGTAGGCCAGTGACACTAAATCTCTATGCAATCCATTTTAAATTCAGGCTGAAACACAACAAAATGTGGAATAAGTCAAGGGGTGTAAATACTTTCTGAAGCCACTGCTTCTAGTGCACTTTACAAGCTACTGCCCCTGCCTCTCAATAAAACACAGGTTTGAGGAGGACCATCATCCGTCTCATCCTCGGACGAACCTCCTCAAACACCTCATACAGTTACACGGCCAATACCCCTCAACCCGGCACATTTCTCAGGTGAAAAGTAATGCACTGTGTATGCGATGCCATTTGGTATGCAGGCTACTCACGGCTGCAGGGGATACCACAGACGTTCTTAGCCCTCGGGGTACGTCCGTCGTCACACCAGTAGCGGCTGTTGATCTGGAAGATGCCGTAGTCGGTGGAGCCGTCGGTGTTGCGGTTGGTGGCCTGGGTATTGTAGCTCGACTCCCATTTGGACAGGCACACCCCTTGGAGGAAAGAAAGTCACTCGGTTGATGTCAACATTATCCTCAGTGTAAGGTTAGCTATAGTAAGATATTTTGGGGAGCACACACACACACCCATCCTCAAAGACCATGATCGAGTCTATTATCACTCACAGTTGGGCAGGCTGTTTCCGGCGTAGCCATCCATCCCGGATGCCTTCAGCGCTCTGGCCAGCTCACATCTGTCAAACACCTTAGCACTGGCCACAGCCACAAGCAGAAGAACAACAACAGCTCTCATTCTGGACAGACAGACAGCTAGGTCTAATGGTTTGGATGAAAAGAAGGCCTATGTCTCTGAAGGTGTGAACAAATTCACTTCAGCTTTCCTTATAAAGGCTCAGGATGAAAGAGAAACTGATATCACACTATTTACACAATAGATATGTGCCAACAGCTTCCGCAAATAGCAGTGGTTGTGAAATTTAGGGTGTTCTCATTTAACCCTTTGTTAGGCAGGCTTTTTTTTGCTTGGTGGTTGCTTGCTTACTTAGAGGACATATTGTTTTTGTTAGGACTGTGTCCATATAAGGACATTCACAGATATGACAGTCCGAAAATATCATAACATGTGATTTAGATACAGTATTAAATGATTAGTGGGTATTTTTTAAGACAAAAGCTTCGTTAATTGTTTCAAAATTGTTTATTCAGCTTCATCATTATGCCCAATAGATCAAATGAAATCAAAGTTTATTGGTCGCATACACAGATCTGCAGATGTTATCGCAGGTGCAGCGAAATGCTTGAATCATGAATTCTGAAATATCAGAATGAGCAATGTCAGAGGCCGGAATATTAAATGTACAGTCGAAGGTTTGGACACACCTACTCATTCCAGGGTTTTTCTTTATTTTTACTATGTTCTACATTGTAGAATAATAGTGAAGACATCAAAACTATGAAATAACACATATGGAATCATGTAGTAACCTAAAAAGTGTTAAACATATCAAAATATATTTTATATTTGAGATTCTTCAAAGTACCCAACCTTTGACCTTGATGAGAGCTTTGCACACTCTTGGCATTCTCTCAACCAGCTTCATGAGGTAGTCACCTGGAACGCGTTTCAATTAACAGGTGTGCCTTGTTAAAAGTTAATTTGTGGAATTTCTTTCCTTCTTAATGTGTTTGAGCCAATCAGTTGTGTTGTGACAAGGTAGGATTGGTATACAGAAGATAGCCCTATTTGGTAAAAGACCAAGTCCATATAATGGCAAGAACAGCTCAAGTAAGCAAAGAGAAACGACAGTCCATCATTACTTCATGACATGAAGGTCAGTCAATCCGGAAAATGTCAAGAACTTTGAAAGTTTCTTCAAGTGCAGTCGCACAAACCATCAAGCGCTATGATGAAACTGGCTCTCATGAGGAGCATGTTGCATGTAACAAACAGTTACATGACCTACAGCATGGTCAAGGAAGTTCATATTTTCAGACTACTAAACAACTATTGATTTAGTTCCACGGAGTGTTACTGCAAGTCGTAAAGAAAACAGGACCTGCCTCCACTATTCCAGCACAATTTCTACTTTAACATTTCAACATCATCAAATCACCTCTGCTTAGTATAACAGTGACAACTAAAAGATACCAGAAGCAATTTAATCCAATGAACGTAAGCTAAAATATATGTGGCTGTACATGTATCTGATTTCTATTTGTGTGTGTGTGTGTGTGTGCGATCGTGCAAGTAGAAAAAACATGTTGACTCACCCTACTTGTAGAAAAACGCCAATGCCATCCTCATCTCTTTCATGTTGATGAAACGGTCAATGACTCTGTCATACAGTACACACTTTTTTTTAGCTAGATAACATTAACCTACTACATCTAGCTACATATTGAACTTCCATCCTCTCAGTCCAGGGGCACAATGTATTTTATGGATTGATCAAAATTGCCTTTATAATCTCCAGTACGTAGAATTAAGTTGAACCACAAGTCAAAATCCCTATCTCCATCCATGGCTAATTTAGGAAAGAGCTAGACACAACACAACAAGATGCAACAATTCAAGTTGTTTCTGTCAATGAAGCATTTCTCTGTGATAGGAGTGAAGCCAAATCCAAACTGGCTTCCCTAGACTTTATTTATCAAGGGAAGCCAAATGCTCGCTGGCTTCCCTTGCATTTAATGCTACGGGTGGCAACAATGTCATACTCATTATGACCAGACAGCATCAGATAGATGGCACCCCCTACATGCATTTCGCTACACCCGCAATAATATCTGCTAAATATGTGTATGTGACCAATACAATTTTATTTTATTTTATTTGAAAACATCTTCCCGCGGCCATGGACTGAACCAGGTTTTCCTCTAGGATTTGGCCTGTGCTTAGCTCTATTCCGTTTATTTTTATCCTAAAAAACTCCCTAGTCCTTGCCAATGACAAGCATACCCATAACATACAGAGAAGGGGGGTGGCGCTGTTTCGCTCGCTCGGATGCTTTCGCCGGTGAGATACACTCAGCCTCTTGCGAATTGAAGGAAAATTATGACAACACAGTGAGAAGAAAAATAAATTATAGAATATTTGTTTCTTTTTTTCGTGGAACATTTTTGGTGGAAGCCTGGCTTCCATTGGCATCCATGAATGCACGCCACTGGTTAAAGCCTGAATTCAAAATGTATATATATATATCTGGGGAAGAGTATAAAACTATTTCTAGAGTGTTGAAATTTTCCAAGAGCACATTGATCTCCATCATTGGGAATGACAGCCTATAGGGAGGAGGTCAGAGACCGGGCAGTGTAGTGCCAGGACAACAACCTCTCCCTCAACGTCAGCAAGACAAAGGAGCTGATCGTGGACTGCAGGAAACAGAAGGCCGAGCACACCCCAATTCACATCGACGGGGCTGTAGTGGAGTGGGTCGAGAGCTTCAAGTTCTTCGGTATCCACATCGCTAAGGATTTATCATGGTCCACACACACTAACACAGTCGTGAAGAGGGCACGACAACACCTCTTACCCCTCAGGAGGATGAAAAGATTTGGCATGGGCCCTCAGATCCTCAAAAAGTTATACAGCTGCACCATTGAGAGCATCTTGACTGGCTGCATCACCACTTGGTATGGCAACTGCTGGCATCCGACCTAGGTGCTACAGAGGGTAGTGCGTACGGCCCAGTCCATCACTGGGGCCGAGCTCCCTGCCATCCAGGACCTCTATGCCAGGCGGTGTCAGAGGAAGGCCCTAAAAATTGTCCTACTCCAGCCACCCAAGTTATAAACTGTTCTCTCAGGTACCCCATGGCAAGCGGTACCAATGCACCAAGTGTGGAACCAACTGGACCCTGAACAGCTTCTACCCCCAAGCCACAAGACTGCTAAATAGTTAGTTAAATAGTTAACCAAATAGCTACCCTGAATATCTGCATTGACCCTTTTTGCACTAACTTTTTTGACTCATCACATACGCTGCTGCTGTTTATTATCTATCCTGTTGCAGTCACTTTATTCCTAGTTATATGTAGGGAAGAACCGGGATGAAAGTAACACTTTTAGTTTATTCCCTAATTACTCAGAGATGGATAGAGCTAGAGACACCATTTTTTATGACAAGCAATATGTCCTCTACCATTAGCAACTGTAATTTCCTTATGAATGAGTTGAAATTAAATAGAACAGAACTACCGCAACGTTACTTTTCTACCTGCCGGTGGGGCAGGAGTAACACAGTCTTGGGACCGAAATAACAGCTTGCGAGAAGTGCGCAATATCTGTCTTATCTTATCAATATTTGGCCTTACAATATTAATCGGACTAAAATGGATCACATTATAGCTATAATAACATCATTTTCTCATCTCACTTTAATGGAGATGATTTTCAGCATTTTCAATTACTATTCATGCTGAGCCCTACCAATCAGATGTGCTCCAGCTGTCCTTGTCATACTTGCTCCTCGTGTCTTGACAGAATAACAGTCTTAATTCTCTTCACAAACGGCAAACCCGGTCTCTTTTCACATTTCCATGGCTTGACATAAGGTAATTGACCCCCAGAATCATAAAGATTTACAGTTGAAGTCGGAAGTTTACATACACTTAGGTTGGAGTCATTAAAACTTGGTTTTTCAACCATTCCACAAATTTCTTTTTAACAAACTATAGTTTTAGCAAGTCGGTTAGGACATCTACTTTGTGCGTGACACAAGTAATTTTTCCAACCTAATATTCAGACCCCTTGACTTCAGAGCAAAAACCAAGCCATGAGGTCGAAGGAATTGTCCGTAGAGCTCCAAGACAGGATTGTGTCGAGCCACTGATCTGGGGAAGGGTACAGAAAAAATCTGCAGTATTGAAGATCCTCAAGAATACAGTGGCTTCCATCATTCTTAAATGGAAGAAGTTTGGAAACACCAAGACTGTTGCTAGAGCTGGTCACCCGACCAAACTGAGCAATCGGGGGAGAAGGGCCTTGGTCAGGGAGGTGACCAAGAACCCGATGGTCACTCTGATATGGCTCCAGAGTTCCTCTGTGGAGATTGGAAAATCTTCCAGAAGGACAATCATCTCTGCAGCACTCCACCACTCAGGCCTTTATGGTAGAGTGGCCAGACGGAAGCCACTCCTCAGTAAAAGGCACATGACAGCCCGCTTGGAGTTTGCCAAAAGGCACCTAAAGACTCTCAGACCATGAGAAAAAGATTCTCTGGTCTGATGAAACCAAGATTGAACTCTTTGGCCTGAATGCCAAGCGTCACGTCTGGAGGAAACCTGGCACCATCCCTACGGTGAAGCATGGTGGTGGCAGCATCATGCTGTGTGGATGTTTTTCAGCGGCAGGGACTGAGAGACTAGTCAGGATAGAGGGAAAGATGAACGGAGCAAAGTACAGAGAGATCCTTGATCCTTTTCCAGAACGATCAGGACCTCAGACTAGGGCGAAGGATCACCTTCTAACAGGACAACAACCCTAAGCACACAGCCAAGACAACGCAGGAGTGGCTTCGGGACAAGTCTCTGAATGTCCTTGAGTGGCCCAGCCAGAGCCCGGACTTGAACCCGATCAAACATCTCTGGAGAGACCTGCAAATAGCTGTGCAGCGACGCTCCCCATCCAACCTGACAGAGCTTGAGAGGATCTGCAGAGAAGAATGAGAGAAACTCCACAAATACAGGTGTGCCAAGCTTGTATCGTCATACCCAAGAAGACTCAAGGCTGTAATCGCTGACAAAGTTGCTTCAACTAAGTACTGAGTAAAAGGTCTGAATACTTATGTAAATGTGATATTTCAGTTTTGTATTTCTTTATACATTTGCACACAAAAAACTGTTGTTTTTTTTGCTTTGTCATTAAGGGGTATTGTGTGTAGATCGATGAGGGATTTTTTATTTTATTTTTTACTCCATTTTAGAATAAGACTGTAACGTAACAAAATGTGGAAAAAGTCAAGGGGTCTGAATACTTTCCGAATGCACTGTACATGTGTATTTATCCTACTGTTTCTACCAATAAAACCTCCACTTTGTCCATGACAACCAACAGAGGCTCATCATAACACACCCCTTCTTTCATGTGTCTCTTGGGGTCAGTCTTCTCCAGGTGAACTGGTACCCCGTGTATATAGCCAAGTTAGAGTTACTCATTGTGTATTTTTATTATTACTTTTATTATTACCTGTTATGACTTTTCTATTATTTCTTCATTTTTCTTTCTCTCTGCATTGTTCGTAAGGGCCCATACGTTTCACTGTAAGTCTACACATATTGTTTACCAAGCATGTGACGTATAGAAAATGATTTGGTTTTGGAAAGTGTGGCGACAACCTGACCCCGGAGCAGCTCTCTAATGCTAATTCATTCAGAGAAGAAGTAAAACATTGTCCATGGCGCTACAGTGTTTAGGGTGAAGTTGCCCCCTAGTGTCCATGGCGCTACAGTGTTTAGGGTGAAGTTGCCCCCTAGTGTCCATGGCGCTACAGTGTTTAGGGTGAAGTTGCCCCCTAGTGTCCATGGCGCTACAGTGTTTAGGGTGAAGTTGCCCCCTAGTGTCCATGGCGCTACAGTGTTTAGGGTGAAGTTGCCCCCTAGTGTCCATGGCGCTACAGTGTTTAGGGTGAAGTTGCCCCCTAGTGTCCATGGCGCTACAGTGTTTAGGGTGAAGTTGCCCCCTAGTGTCCATGGCGCTACAGTGTTTAGGGTGAAGTTGCCCCCTAGTGTCCATGGCGCTACAGTGTTTAGGGTGAAGTTGCCCCCTAGTGTCCATGGCGCTACAGTGTTTAGGGTGAAGTTGCCCCCTAGTGTCCATGGCGCTACAGTGTTTAGGGTGAGTTGCCCCCTAGTGTCCATGGCGCTACAGTGTTTAGGGTGAAGTTGCCCCCTAGTGTCCATGGCGCTACAGTGTTTAGGGTGAAGTTGCCCCCTAGTGTCCATGCCGCTACAGTGTTTAGGGTGAAGTTGCCCCCCTAGTGTCCATGGCGCTACAGTGTTTAGGGTGAAGTTGCCCCCTAGTGTCCATGGCGCTACAGTGTTTAGGGTGAAGTTGCCCCTAGTGTCCATGGCGCTACAGTGTTTAGGGTGAAGTTGCCCCCTAGTGTCCATGGCGCTACAGTGTTTAGGGTGAAGTTGCCCCCTAGTGTCCATGGCGCTACAGTGTTTAGGGTGAAGTTGCCCCCTAGTGTCCATGGCGCTACAGTGTTTAGGGTGAAGTTGCCCCCCTAGTGTCCATGGCGCTACAGTGTTTAGGGTGAAGTTGCCCCCTAGTGTCCATGGCGCTACAGTGTTTAGGGTGAAGTTGCCCCCTAGTGTCCATGGCGCTACAGTGTTTAGGGTGAAGTTGCCCCCTAGTGTCCATGGCGCTACAGTGTTTAGGGTGAAGTTGCCCCCTAGTGTCCATGGCGCTACAGTGTTTAGGGTGAAGTTGCCCCCCTAGTGTCCATGGCGCTACAGTGTTTAGGGTGAGGTTGCCCCCTAGTGTCCATGGCGCTACAGTGTTTAGGTGAAGTTGCCCCCTAGTGTCCATGGCGCTACAGTGTTTAGGGTGAAGTTGCCCCCTAGTGTCCATGGCGCTACAGTGTTTAGGGTGAAGTTGCCCCCTAGTGTCCATGGCGCTACAGTGTTTAGGGTGAAGTTGCCCCCTAGTGTCCATGGCGCTACAGTGTTTAGGGTGAAGTTGCCCCCTAGTGTCCATGGCGCTACAGTGTTTAGGGTGAGTTGCCCCCTAGTGTCCATGGCGCTACAGTGTTTAGGTGAAGTTGCCCCCTAGTGTCCATGGCGCTACAGTGTTTAGGGTGAGTTGCCCCCTAGTGTCCATGGCGCTACAGTGTTTAGGGTGAAGTTGCCCCCTAGTGTCCATGGCGCTACAGTGTTTAGGGTGAAGTTGCCCCCTAGTGTCCATGGCGCTACAGTGTTTAGGGTGAAGTTGCCCCCTAGTGTCCATGGCGCTACAGTGTTTAGGGTGAAGTTGCCCCCTAGTGTCCATGGCGCTACAGTGTTTAGGGTGGTTGCCCCCTAGTGTCCATGGCGCTACAGTGTTTAGGGTGAAGTTGCCCCCTAGTGTCCATGGCGCTACAGTGTTTAGGGTGAAGTTGCCCCCTAGTGTCCATGGCGCTACAGTGTTTAGGGTGAAGTTGCCCCCTAGTGTCCATGGCGCTACAGTGTTTAGGGTGAAGTTGCCCCCTAGTGTCCATGGCGCTACAGTGTTTAGGGTGAAGTTGCCCCCTAGTGTCCATGGCGCTACAGTGTTTAGGGTGAAGTTGCCCCCTAGTGTCCATGGCGCTACAGTGTTTAGGGTGAAGTTGCCCCCTAGACGCTGATCTTGGATCAGTTTTGCATTTTCCCTACTAATGATTAAGGTTAGGATTGGGGCACCCCTTCAATCTCACTTCAATGGACACTTCTTCATCGTACAGCATCACTCGGATTAAAAGGGAACAACCGATAAAAGTGCTAAAGTAGGAGACAGACAACACACCCCTTTTTCACTAATACAGGGGCTACGTCCCAAACTGCACCCCTTTTTCACTAATACAGGGGCTACGTCCCAAACTGCACCCTGTGCCCTACATAGTGCACTACTGGACAAAAGTTGTGCAATATTTAGGGGATTTGGGACGCAGCTTGAGGCACAAGTTTGTCTTTGGTGCCAAATCAGGAGGAAAGACCTTGTTGAGCTCACTCATAAGACCTTGTACAACTATCTCATCATGGGATTAATTGCTAATCAGGAATGTATTCAGTTCGCTTGAACGTTTGCTATGTTGCGGAACAGTTTGTACTGAATGACACGTTTTCCCAAAACATTCTTGTACGTTCTTGAACAGACTTTGAGATACGTTTGCACCGTACGGTGGGTGTGTCGAGGAGTAGCTTGAAGCAACGAGTGACATATTTAAAGGGCAGTGGTGCATTTTGAACCCACAACCCCAAACCCCACAGTTTTTCAAAAACCACATGTTGAACCCCAACCCCACCCCGTTTTTCAACTGGTCGTTCAGTACAGCACCGTTTCCGCTCAATTTAACGTTCTATTACGTTTTTATGTACTGAACGCAGCCTGGGTGATTTTCTGGGGTAAAGTACCACTGGCCATCAGCTGGGCATCGTTACGTTTCAGATTGACTGTGTGGACACCATACCTGGGTTCAAATACTATTTGAAATATTTCAAATACTTTGAGCGTTTGCTCTGGCCTGCCTGGAGTCCCAGATGAGCAGGACTTACAGTTTTGAAACTATTCAATTGTCCATTGAGTCAGGCAAACTCAACCAAGCACAGATAAAGTATTTTAAATGATTTCAAATAGTATTTGAACCCAGGTCTGGTGGACACATAGTTCTCCATTCAGCACATGACAGTAAAGTACGCCATCTCATGACTATACACTTCTGGTCTTTCCCAATACTGTAATTCACCAAGCAACCAAAACTGTGACATTTTTGGAAAGATCACCTTCTTCTTTTCCAGACATGCAAAACTATAGCTACGCAGGGTATTGGTCCAGATATACACTGAGTGGACAAAACATTAAGAACACCTTCCTAATATTGAGTTGCACCCCCCTGTCGAAAGCATTCCACAGGGATGCTGGACCATGTTGACTCCACTGCTTCCCACAGTTGTCACATTGGTTGGATGTCCTTTGGGTGGTGGACCATTCTTGATACACACGTGAAACTGTTGAGCGTGGAAAAACGCAGCAATGTTGCAGTTCTTGACATAAACCAGTGCGCCTGGTACCTACTACCATACCCCATTCAAAGGCACTTCAATCTTTTGTCTTGCCCATTCACCCTCTGAATGGCACACATACATAATCCATGTCTCAATTGTCTCAAGGCTTAAAAATCCTTCTTTAGGCCTCCCGAGTGGTGCAGCGGTCAGAGGCACTTGAGGTGTCACTACAGACCCAGGTTCGATCCCTGGCTGTGTCGCAGCCGGCCGCGACCGGGAGACCCCAAAAAGGCGGCACACAATTTGCCCAGCATCATGAGGGTTTGGCCGGCTGGGATGTCCTTGTCCCATCGCACTCTAGCGACTCCTGTGGCGGGCCGGGCACATGCACGCTGACGTCGTCGCCAGTTGTACAGTGTTTTCTCCAATGCATTGGTGCGGCTGGCTTCCGGGTTAAGCGAGCAGTGTGTCAAGAAGCAGTGCAGCTTGGCAGGGTTGTGTTTCGGAGGACGCATGGCTCCCTCCTGAATCCGTATGGGAGTTGCAGCGATGGGACGAGACTGTAACTACCAATTGGATATCAGTTTTTTAAAATCCTTCTTTAACCTGTCTCCTCCCCTTCATCTACTGATTGAAGTGGATTTAACAGGTGACATCAATAAGGGATCCTAGCCTTCACCTGGTCAGTCTAGATCATGTTTTCTACACTCTACTACTTCCACTGGTTTCCATTTACAGTAATAAACATCATATATGGAAGTGGTTTAGTGCCTAAAAAAAGGGGGTAAATAAAATTAAATAAAAATGTTTATATAATAATCCTGATCTTTATTATATCTCTCAGATATAGGACATACACTTCAAAACAAACTTCTTTTTTTGTTGACCATCTGTTTTTCCATGTATGAATCTGTCATTCAATGTATTTCTACGGGCTAATAGCCCCGCCCAAAAATGTTGTTTTTATTTTGTATACCTAAAGGGGTCCTAAAAATCTAAATCAAATAGCTAAATGATCCTTGGTATGACCATCTTAAAACAATTCCATATGTTAGCTTAGTAGAACATCGGCGGATGTGATGGATTGAGACACAGCCCATGCAAAATAAAGTTGGTCCCCGCTTTGCTGCTATAACAGCCTCCACTCTTCAGGGAAGGCTTTTCACTAGATGTTTGAACATTGCTGCGGGGACTTGCTTCCATTGAGCCACAAGAGCATTAGTGAGGTCGGGCACTGATGTTGGGCGATTAGGCCTGGCTCACAGTCGGCGTTCCAAATTCATCCCAAAGGTGTTCGATGGGATTGAGGTCAGGGCTCTGTGCAGGCCAATCAAGTTCTTCCACACCGATCTCGTCAAATCATTTCTGTATGGACCTCACTCTGTGCACGGGGGCATTGTCATGCTGAAACAGGAAAGGGCCTTCCCCAAACTGTTCCTACAAAGTTGGAAGCACAGAATCGTCTAGAATGTCATTGTATGTTGTACCGTTAAGATTTCCCTCCACTGGAACTAAGGGGCCTAAGGATTTCATACACCAGTCAGCAACGGGTGTGGCTGAAATAGCCGAATCCACCAATTTGAAGGGGTGTCCACATACTTTTGGCTATCTAGTGTATATAAAGAAACAAGATGGTGTAGGGTGAAGTTGCACCTAGACACTGATCTTCAGTCAGTTTGGCATTTCCCCCACTAATGGGTAAGGTTAGGATTTGGGGGAGGGGAAGCTGATCCTAGATCCTCATCTAGGGGAACTTCCCCCCCAGAGCTGAAACATATCTCCCTCTTGTGGAAATATGGAAGAGTGCAGAACACAAAGAGCAGATACTGATAACACAAGCCACCTATCAGCAGTCTGATAACACAAGCCACCTATCAGCAGTCTGATAACACAAGCCACCTATCAGCAGTCTGATAACACAAGCCACCTATCAGCAGTCTGATAACACAAGCCACCTATCAGCAGTCTGATAACACAAGCCACCTATCAGCAGTCTGATAACACAAGCCACCTATCAGCAGTCTGATAACACAAGCCACCTATCAGCAGTCTGATAACACAAGCCACCTATCAGCAGTCTGATAACACAAGCCACCTATCAGCAGTCTGATAACACAAGCCACCTATCAGCAGTCTGATAACACAAGCCACCTATCAGCAGTCTGATAACACAAGCCACCTATCAGCAGTCTGATAACACAAGCCACCTATCAGCAGTCTGATAACACAAGCCACCTATCAGCAGTCTGATAACACAAGCCACCTATCAGCAGTCTGATAACACAAGCCACCTATCAGCAGTCTGATAACACAAGCCACCTATCAGCAGTCTGATAACACAAGCCACCTATCAGCAGTCTGATAACACAAGCCACCTATCAGCAGTCTGATAACACAAGCCACCTATCAGCAGTCTGATAACACAAGCCACCTATCAGCAGTCTGATAACACAAGCCACCTATCAGCAGTCTGATAACACAAGCCACCTATCAGCAGTCTGATAACACAAGCCACCTATCAGCAGTCTGATAACACAAGCCACCTATCAGCAGTCTGATAACACAAGCCACCTATCAGCAGTCTGATAACACAAGCCACCTATCAGCAGTCTGATAACACAAGCCACCTATCAGCAGTCTGATAACACAAGCCACCTATCAGCAGTCTGATAACACAAGCCACCTATCAGCAGTCTGATAACACAAGCCACCTATCAGCAGTCTGATAACACAAGCCACCTATCAGCAGTCTGATAACACAAGCCACCTATCAGCAGTCTGATAACACAAGCCACCTATCAGCAGTCTGATAACACAAGCCACCTATCAGCAGTCTGATAACACAAGCCACCTATCAGCAGTCTGATAACACAAGCCACCTATCAGCAGTCTGATAACACAAGCCACCTATCATCAGTCTGATAACACAAGCCACCTATCAGCAGTCTGATAACACAAGCCACCTATCAGCAGTCTGATAACACAAGCCACCTATCAGCAGTCTGATAACACAAGCCACCTATCAGCAGTCTGATAACACAAGCCACCTATCAGCAGTCTGATAACACAAGCCACCTATCAGCAGTCTGATAACACAAGCCACCTATCAGCAGTCTGATAACACAAGCCACCTATCAGCAGTCTGATAACACAAGCCACCTATCAGCAGTCTGTCATTGAATTTGACCTCTTTAAGAGCGTCTGCTAAATGACGTAAATGTAAATGTAAATGTCAGAGAGACGTGGATGTCGATTAAGGCAGCCACACGCACCTCTCTGATTCCGAGGGGTTGGGTTAAATGCGGAAGACACATTTCAGTTGAATGCATTCAGTTGTACAAATGACTAGGTATCCCCCTTTCCTAATAATGTATTTCAAGACATACTCTATAAGTATCTTCCATTATGGTTTAAATTATTATAACTGATTTATCTACAAATACAGTCAAGGGGTTTAATTTAGCAAATAAGAGTGCTTCTCACTAGCCGACACAAAGCTTGTTGGATTTAAGTAAAGGCATTATAGAAAACATAAGACCATTGCTTAATGCTGGGGAGGACATCTTTCTAAAACTTTAAAGAGAACAAACTTTTAATCTGCACATCCTATACGTCAAGGAAAGAAAAATACAGCACTTTGAAACAATCTTACGGATCCCGTCCTGATGACATTTGAGAACTGTTTCTTATTTGCTCAAAAAATTGAGACGCACACGTCCTAGCGTAGTAGTGTTTTAATAACAATGTCAAGTGAAAGATAATACAACTTAAGTCAGTCGCATTTCAGGGCATAAACAGACACAGTAGAAAACAAACCAAAAGCATTTAGGCAGCTAAACTAGAGTATACAAGCTGCGTGAAAAGATTTGACCAGTAAGTCTAAATAAATGACAATAAATCTTTGTAGGAATAAAATGACAAGCCTATGAACACCAAGTCAAAAATGAGTCACTGAAAAGCACTGCGACCTGCGATGCAAGTTCCTTGTTCCATTGTTGTGGTTAATGGTCATGCAGGAAAATAGCACATTTCCACCCACAACATTGTAATTATGAAGACAATGCTTTTACTGTGAACATTGAGGGCCGGTTTCCAGGTCACAGATTAAAAATGTGTCCTGGCCTAAAAAACATGTTCAATGGAGATTCTCTATTAAAAAGGGCATCTTAATCCAGAACTAGGTTTAATCAGGTGACCGGGAGTATTCAATAATGTTGTTAATATGTAGCATACCTTTAATTACTGTAGTCTATTAATGATTCCCATAATGCATTGGGGATTCCTGTTTAGAACTGCCACAGTCTTACAATATTACGTTTTTTCTTGAATTGTATGGCATATTAAAAACGTGTGCTGTTCAAGTAGTATTTTTCCTTCATGATGGCCAAAGTAAATCTGTGCATTTCTACTGTGTACACCACCAACGTGATGTGGTACGAACACTGTTAAGGTTAAACTGTTGAATCAACACATATTCTAAACATCACAACTAAAAAGCCACCAAAAATTCACTGCAAACACAGTCACATCTGTGAGCAAATCGCTGATGGTTATTGATAATACCGAATATATTTCACCAGAGAACATTTCCAAGTGTTTGGCGAAAACATATCATCATTACTCAGTGACAGTTTGTTCAAATGAATGAGTTTTCATCTTTAGCTGCTGTTGCGATCTGCACCCTTAGATAACTATACATCAACGTTCATACGTCGGGTTAAGGTGCCTTTAAGTGTCCACTCCAGGTAAACATAGCCTATAAGCAACTTACTGTCATTTTTATATTAAACCAATATCGATGTCTTCCCATGACTTCAGATAAATTACAACTAGAACTAAAAAATGATATAAAAAATAAATAAATAATACAGGCAAAAAAATTACATTAAACACAATTTTAAAAAAAATGGAAATACATATTAAGCAATTTCTGTACACCCATTTCGAGTGAAAACAGACAGGTGACTAACCCTAACCCATCAACCATCTAGAATGGAATGTGTGGTCCAATAACCTTTTACTTAAACTATACAGACACAACACAATGGAGAACACACAGACGAGATGGATGCAGTTCCTGACTTTGAAAAGATTTCCTTGTATGTTTTTTGGAGGTTATTTTCTAAAGAGTTTAGAAATCAGAAGGAGGATGAAAAAGGGCTTTAAACTCATAATAGTAGAATTAGAAAGTCACATCAAACCTTAGAAAGCATGAAAAGGTACATCTTTATACACTGAGTGTACAAAACATTAAGGACACCTGGTCTTTCATTACATAGACTGACCAGGTGAAAGCTATGATCCCTTATTGATGTCACTTGTTAAATCCACTTCAAATCAGTGTAGATGAAGGGGAGGAGACAGGTTAAAGAAGGATTTTTAAGCCTTGAGACATGGATTGTGTATTGTGTGCTATTCAAAGGGTGAATGGGCAAGACAAAATATTTAAGTGCCTTTGAATGGGGTATGGTAGTAGGTGCCAGGTACACTGGTTTATGTCAAGAACTGCAACGCTGCTGGGTTTTTTTCCACGCTCAACAGTTTCCTGTGTGAATCAAGAATGGTCAACCACCCAAAGGACATCCAGCCAACATGCCACAACTGTGGGAAGCATTGGAGTCAACATGGGCCAGCATCCCTGTGGAACGCTTTCAACACCTTGTAGAGTCCATGCCCCGACAAATTGAAGCTGTTCTGAGGGCAAGTGGGGGGTTGATTTATATCATGGAAACGATATTGTTATGAGGGCATTAGGTCAGCGCTATTTCAAGTAAGGTGTTCCCCAAGATTACTCCTCAAAATGATTGTCACATGTCCTACGAAACCCCAAATAGATCTTATTACAGAAACAATGTGGTCAAGTTTTCCCAGGGCACCCCATAATAATCCTCCTTTGGTTTCCATAGCTATGGTATGTGTTTCAGGTGCTCTACACACCTTTATGAAGGGGTGGCAAAAACCAAATTGATAACCTTTAACATGGTATTTTGGGGCTGGTTTCCCAGACACAGGAAATGAAAAGAATGACTGGCATTCAGAATGATGGACACAACGTCTAGATGCAGAACATCTGGAATCTCCTAATTCAACCCCTCACCCCCGCTGAGGATTCAGTCTGACTGGGAGAAATGGAGTGAGGGGATTAATTCTGTATATAAGGAGCTAATCTCACCTCAGGCACTCTGACTGTAAGCCTCTCCCCCACAAATCCTCTTAAAGCAGCAATCAGCAGTTGAAGCAATAACAAAGCGGTTTCCCCGCCCCTGTTTCGGTAAAAAGCTGAGGGATGGGGCTGCCGAAATGTAACCCTCTCAAATTCATAGATATGGATGCAAGGACTGACCATCCATGATATCAACATGATAGTTTTAACCATGTTTAGAGGCTATACAGTGTTTGTTTACATTTACTGTTTACAAACAGTGGAGTAAAACACGCTTATATTTTGGATTCTGATGGGGGATGACAGTTTAACATTTAAAAGTTATATTCTTCAAGAATCAATGGGTACATATCATTAATTTATAAGTCCAAAAATGGATGTAGCAACTGCAGATTGCCCCTTTAAAGGATTCTGTTTTAAATAACCTTTTGATTGTGTAACAGTCAGTGGTTTATATTAAACCCACATTTCCCTGGTGCTTGGCAGGAGCAAAGTAGTAGTGTAGGTGAGTGAGCTTTTACAGACAGACATACAGTAGCTTAAATACAGTACTGCTGGGGCTAATGCTAATTGCTATGGATGTATAGTGCAGTAGTGCTGGGGCTAATGCTAATCACTATGGATGTATAGTGCAGTACTGCTGGGGCTAATGCTAATCGCTATGGATGTATAGTGGTTAAAAAGTAAAGGTGTGCTGTAGTTGAGGATGCAAGGTCTGTAAAAACGTCAGATGTCTAACAGTGCAGTCCAATGCAGGAAAAAGGGGCCAGTTTGAGAGGCATTGGTTACACATCCCTTACCATTTTAAAAAAGGTACACACACACTTGCGCGCGCGCGCGCGCACACATACACATACACACACACACACACACACACACACACACACACACACACACACACACACACACACACACACACACACACACACACACACACACA